>NC_083569.1:4893847-5193847 GCF_027579695.1 Neoarius graeffei
ACATCTGCACTATTGTGCTGCCCACAATTTGTAAATGCATGCACTGATTACAAAACATAATATAATGCAACCCATAGAAAAGTAATTGCAGAGGAAAATGAAGCCCCAGTTTCGCATTACTGATTGAATATAATGTTCAGAGAAGTGCATCCAGGTTCAGTTCTTTGAAGAAATGAATAGTTCTTCTCCAGATTATGGAGCTACTGCAGTGAAGAGCCCTTTGAAGAATCTAAAAGAAGAACAAGTTTTGAATTTCCTTCTTGCTGTAATGGGGAGCGAGTGCACTGACCTCAATACAGAGGAACTCTGTGAGAGTATGAAGCGATTCTGAAATGCTGTGTACAGCTAGAAGCCTCTGTAGCTAGAGTTAGTATGGGAAGCCAGCAAAGGTCATATCAAAACATTCTTAGCTGTGTTGCCTCCTTATTACACACTGACAGACTTATTTGTACAGACCACACCATCCTCTACTAGATAATGGCATGTCTTGCGTATCAAGAGTGCTGTCTGTCTTTCAGACGAGCGCTGATTGGTTAGTGTCTCTGGTTGTGGACTTGCAGGTTGCATAGATTTTACCAAGGGTTTCTGAGTGATATTGTATTTAAATACATCTCAAATGGAAACAATAAAACTTCAAATGATGTGTAAACAACCTAGAGGTACAAGACGCACATGTTCTTGTGCTCCCCAGCCGCCTTTTTTTTTCCTTCGAAACATACAAGTGAAAATACTTCAGAAATGCTTTTGCTGAGAATATTGTCTTTGCAAGGTTTCTTTTCATTACCCCAGCATTTTACAAAACAAAATGGTTGTGTCTGGTTGTATGTGGTTCATGTGACGCTGCCCCTAGTGGACATGCTCATGTTTCTTATGAAGACCTCACACTATCCTTGACTTGCAAGTGACGTCAAAGCAAAATAGAAACCCAGATGTCGGCCATGTTGGTGGAGATACAAATACGGGGTCAAGCGACATTCCATACAAAACAGTCACGCGTGCGCAACTCTCTTTGTTTTTCCACTGCTTTAAGAGTTCTTTTAGCTATTCCATATGTTTGTGTTGTATATGGTTGTGGTCACAACAGGACTCATGACCGTGGCACGTTCCGATTTTTTAGAATTCCGTCCATGATTCGGAAAGAGGACGAGGAAACTCTGAGGCTTAGTGCGGAGAGGACATGAGGGGATCAGGACACTTCGTCCAATGATCGTTCCAGATGATAGTTAAGACATTCCGTCCAACGCCTTTTCATACGCACTATAAATTATTTTGAGGCAGTAGATGACAGGCTCCGAGACCAGCAGGCAGGTTTTCGTAAGAACAGGTCTTATGTTGACCAGATAGCCACCCTGCGCATCATAGTGGAGCAGTCACTGGAGTGGAACTCCCCCCTCTACATTAACTTCATAGACTTTGAAAAGGCTTTTGACAGTGTGGATAGGGAGATACTATGGAAGCTAATGAGGCACTATGGGGTACCCCAGAAGATCATCTCCATAATCAAGGGAACATACAAGGACATGACATGTAGAGTATCCCATGCAGGACAACTGTCAGACAGTTTTGAAGTAAAGACAGGAGTACGGCAAAGATGTCTACTGTCACCTGTCCTGTTCATCCTGGCAATAGACTGGATGATGAGGACTACCACAGAGGGAAGGAACAACAGAATACAGTGGCTACTGGGGAGACAGCTAGACGATCTGGACTTTGCTGACGACCTAGCACTCCTTTTGCACTACCACAGTCAGATGCAGGACAAAACTATCCGCTTGGACTCAACATCCGCCAGAGTGGGACTTAAGATCAACAAGAAGAAAACAGAAGTCCTAAAGGTCAACGACACCACTAACATCCCCATTACAGTAGGTGGAGAGACAATCAAGGAGGTGGAGTCCTTTGTGTACCTGGGAAGTGTGATGGGCCAACAGGGAGGCACAGAACAGGATGTCACAGCCAGGATTGGCAAGGCAAGAGCAGCCTTTGTCATGCTGAAGAACATCTGGGCCTCCAGGGAAATCCACATGGACACCAAGGTGCGCATCTTTAACTCCAATGTCAAGTCAGTCTTGCTATATGGATCAGAGGCATGGAGAATGAACAAGACAACACAACACAAGATACAAACATTCATCAACAACTGCCTCAGATGCATCTTCAACATCAGGTGGCCAGAGAAGGTCAGAAACGAAGAGCTGTGGTGTAGGGCAGGACAGGAACCTGTTGCCAAACAGATCCTGAGAAGGAAATGGGGGTGGATTGGTCATACCCTCAGGAAGTCAGATGACGGTACCACCAGGCAGGCACTGACCTGGAACCCCTGAGGCAAGAGAAGGAGGGGCTGCCCTAGAAACTCCTGGAGGCGAGACACGGAGCGGGAGCTGATTGGACTGGGGATGCGTTGGGAAGATCTGGAGAGGGAAGCCCAGAACCGAGCTGGATGGAGGAAGATCATCGGTGGCCTATGCTCTGCATGGAGCCAAGGGCCCAAGTAAGTAAGTAAGTAATAAATTATTTTATATTTCAGGTATTCCAGTGTTTGCAAACGAAAGCCCTGTGAGAGCGCTGCTTGGAGCCTAAAGATTTAACATGATCCAGCCAGCTTTAAAAATTAATAACTTGGTCAACGGAACTCAAAGCGAAGCCAAATTTTACAGGCACCTCCCTCTAAGCTGCCCACTTCGAAAGACCATGGTCTCGGGTTGGTAGGACTGCACCTTGGCCCAGGATTCACAAACAAAGCACCCGCAAGAGCACTGCTTAGCACCTAAAGATTTATTATGATCCAGCCGGAAACATATACATGCAAGCAAGCGGTCTGCAATGACAAGGGAGTCAAACTCATCCCAGGGTCAGCAAGTGGCACAGGCCGACATGGTTACCCCCCCCCCCCTTAGTACGCTCTTTAGTGTCGAAGCGCACGTACTATGGCACTCACTTGCTTTACAAAAATGTTTTGCTTCGGTGAAATTCCATTAATTCCTCCTTTTTTTGAAAAAACAAATACCGGAATTATAAAATAATTGATATGAAAAAGGCTTTGGATGAAATGTCTTAACCATTGGACAAAATGGTTATTGGACGAAATGACCTGTATTCATACTCGATGGTCGGTAGAAGCATCTTATCATCAGAAAAGTCTGACTTTTTAAATAATGCACACACGTATCTTCTCTTTGTATCGAATCTTCGCCCGACCGTTCAAATCGTGGTAATACTGAGAAAATTCAGCATTGTTTACAGACACACTTTCAGTGGCTGCCATCCTAGTTGCTTTCTATATCCACCATCATGGCGGACGCTCATGATGTAGCACATTTTGATCACGTCGTTGCAAGTCATCTACAGTGCTGAGCGTAAATGAGTACACCCCCTTTGAAAAGTAACATTTTAAACAATATCTCAATGAACACAAACAATTTACAAAATGTTGACAAGTTTAATATAACATCTGTTTAACTTATAACGTGAAAGTAAGGTTAATAATACAACTTAGATTACACATTTTTCAGTTTTACTCAAATTAGGGTGGTGCAAAAATGAGTACACCCCACAACAAAAACTACTCCATCTAGTACTTTGTATGGCCTCCATGATTTTTAATGACAGCACCAAGTCTTCTAGGCATGGAATGAACAAGTTGGCGACATTTTGCAACATCAGTCTTTTTCCATTCTTCAACAATGACCTCTTTTAGTGACTGGATGCTGGATGGAGAGCGATGCTCAACTTGTCTCTTCAGAATTCCTCGTAGGTGTTCGATTGGGTTCAGATCAGGAGACGTACTTGGCCACTGAATCATTTTCACCCTGTTCTTCTTCAGAAATCCAACAGTGGCCTTAGATGTGTGGTTAGTCATGTTGGAAAAGTGCACGACGACCAAGGGCATGGAGTGATGGTAGCATCTTCTCTTTCAGTATAGAGCAATACATCTGTGAATTCATGATGCCATCAATGAAATGCAGCTCCCCGACACCAGCAGCACTCATGCAGCCCCACATAAGGACACTGCCACCACCATGTTTCACTGTAGGCACCAGGCGTTTTTCTTTGTATTCCTCACCTTTGCGACGCCATCAGTTCCAAAAACATTTATATTGGTCTCATCACTCCAGAGTATAGAGTCCCAGTAGTCTTCATCTTTGTCAGCATGGGCCCTGGCAAACTCTAGGCAGGCTTTTTTGTGCCTGGGCTTTAGGAGAGGCTTCTTTCGTGGATGGCGTCCATGCATGCCATTCCTCTGCAGTGTACGCCGTATTGTGTCATGGCAAATAGTCACCCCAGTTTGGCTTTCTACTTCTTTAGATAACTGCAGTGAACTTGCATGCTGATTGTCTTCAACCCTTCTCATCAGAAGACGCTCCTGTCGAGGTGTTAACTTCTGTGGACGACCTGGACGTCTCTGTGAGATGGTTGCAGTTCCACCTTTCTTAAATTTTTGGACCACTTTTGCTACAGTATTCTGACTGATAAGTAAAGCTTTGCTGATCTTCTTGTCGCCTTCACCTTTGTGGTATAAAGAAGTTATTTTCTTTGGGGAATTCTGAAGAGACAAGTTGAGCATCGCTCTCCATCCAGCATCCAGTCACTAAAAGAGGTCGTTGTTGAAGAATGGAAAAAGATTGATGTTGCAAAATGTCACCAACTTGTTCATTCCATGCCTAGAAGACTTGGTGCTGTCATTAAAAATCATGGAGGCCATACAAAGTACTAGATGTAGTCATTTTTGTTGTGGGGTGTACTTATTTTTGCACCACCCTAATTTGAGTAAAACTGAAAAAATGTGTAATCTAAGTTTATATTATTAACCTTACTTTCACGTTATAAGTTAAACAGATGTTATATTAAACATTGTCTTTTCAACATTTTTGAAATTCTTTGTGTTCATTTAGATATTGTTTAAAATGTTACTTTTCAAAGAGGGTGTACTCATTTATGCTGAGCACTGTATATAGCGTCCAAGGATAGCATCCTGACGTACAAATCTGTCTTAAAAAGCGGGAGAACTTGGACCGGAGTTCTAGGAGGGTTCTGCGAGACATCCAGGCCCCTGATTGGGTGTTGACCTGATAGGGAGTTCCTTTTACCACCAAAAAGTTGGCTGTTTTCCAATAACAGCACATCCTAAAGTATTTTATTGCTGTTATTTAGAGTTTAAAGTTGCATTTGATGTTGTGGAACAACCTGTTCACACTTTCATTATAGCAGCTATAAACAGTCATTCCCACACTAAATTTTCTCTTGAAGTTAATAAGACAAAAAAAAAAAAGCCCCTGAGAAGGAGCGCATTAATAACAAACCAAGTTAAAATGTTAATCTGATATGAAGAATTCAACAGCACTGAGCTGAAAAGCATCATCAGTGAAGTCATGGGTGCACTTCTTAAGTACAGGTATATGACTGTACTTGGTGAAAAAAGGAAAGAAATTCATCTGTCATCCAATGACGTCTGCAGTCACGTCCAATCAAGACCACTGGAGATCATGTGGTGAAGTGTGGATGGTAGCCTGTTGGTTTGAGTGGACAGGTTGTCAGACAATTTGTGGTGATGAGTGTCAGGTTCCTTGATGCAGCGATGGAGAATGATGTGGTTTGACGTGGGTTTGAGACAGGTATGCTGAATTAGCAATGAGAAAAGACCGTTGTGTCATTAGCAACCGAAAAGAACAATGTGGCTAAACAAGCCCTTATATCATTGACCAAGTCAAACCTCATTTTGTTCAGTTTGGACCAGCGTGTCAAAAGTGACGTATGTATAGATTTTTCTTTCTAAGTAGATAGAAATGATGGATGTGTGTCTCAGACTTACCTTCTGGAAAACGAGTGTAAATCTAGGAGTGAACTAATGAACTACACACAGACACAAAACACACACATGAAAACCTGCAGGGTATCCTTGACAACCACTTGTTCATGAAGGACACTATCTCTCTCTCACCACACACCACACACACACACACAGAGTCTCTATCACCCTGTGTGATTATGAAAGTGGCTATTTTAAATGCATGTGTTCCAGGAAAGTGTTTGATATCATTGATTGTGTGGGCAATTACTGATCTCAACGGGCAGTGTGTAAGTGCATGTGTGTGTGTGTAAGACAGATAGACAGGGAGAGAGATCCTGCAAATGAAAGTTAGGATCATCTCATGAGCACTAGCTATGATCTCATGATCTGTCACTGCAATAAGAGTGGCCTAATGAGAGAGAAGGAACACGAGAAACAGAGGGGGGAAAGAGGAAGAGACAGAGAGGCAAAAAGACATCTGAGAAAGAAAAAGAAAAGATGCTTTCAAGATTAATCATACAGCTCTATTCATAAACACACAGCTCTAGACTAAACACACAAAGCTCGAGACCAAACACACAATTCTAGGTGAAACACTGCTCTAGACTAAACACACAAAGCTCTATTCATAAACAAGCACAGCTCTAGACTAAACAGCTCTAGACTAAACATACACAGATCGAGACTAAACACACACAGCTCTAGTTCAAAAACACACAGCTCTAGACTAAACACACAGCTCTAGACTAAACACACAGCTCTAGTTCAAAAACACACAGCTCTAGACTAAACACACAGCTCTAGTTCAAAAACACAGCTCTAGACTAAACACACACCAGCTCTATTTGTAAAAACAGCTCTAGACTAAACACACAAAGCTCGAGACCAAACACACAATTCTAGGTGAAACACTGCTCTAGACTAAACACACAAAGCTCTATTCATAAACAAGCACAGCTCTAGACTAAACAGCTCTAGACTAAACATACACAGATTGAGACTAAACACACACAGCTCTAGTTCAAAAACACACAGCTCTAGACTAAACACACAGCTCTAGACTAAACACACAGCTCTAGACTAAACACACAGCTCTAGTTCAAAAACACACAGCTCTAGACTAAACACACACCAGCTCTATTTGTAAACACAGCTCTAGACTAAACACACAAAGCTCGAGACCAAACACACAATTCTAGGTTAAAACACTGCTCTAGACTAAACACACAAAGCTCTATTCATAAACAAGCACAGCTCTAGACTAAACAGCTCTAGACTAAACATGCACAGATCGAGACTAAACACACACAGCTCTAGTTCAAAAACACACAGCTCTAGACTAAACACACAGCTCTAGACTAAACACACAGCTCTAGACTAAACACACAGCTCTAGACTAAACACACAGCTCTAGACTAAACACACACCAGCTCTATTTGTAAACACAGCTCTAGACTAAACACACAAAGCTCGAGACCAAACACACAATTCTAGGTTAAAACACTGCTCTAGACTAAACACACAAAGCTCTATTCATAAACAAGCACAGCTCTAGACTAAACAGCTCTAGACTAAACATACACAGATCGAGACTAAACACACACAGCTCTAGACTAAACACACACCAGCTCTATTTGTAAACACAGCTCTAGACTAAACACACAAAGCTCGAGACCAAACACACAATTCTAGGTTAAAACACTGCTCTAGACTAAACACACAAAGCTCTATTCATAAACAAGCACAGCTCTAGACTAAACAGCTCTAGACTAAACATACACAGATCGAGACTAAACACACACAGCTCTAGTTCAAAAACACACAGCTCTAGACTAAACACACAGCTCTAGACTAAACACACACCAGCTCTATTTGTAAACACAGCTCTAGACTAAACACACAAAGCTCGAGACCAAACACACAATTCTAGGTTAAAACACTGCTCTAGACTAAACACACAAAGCTCTATTCATAAACAAGCACAGCTCTAGACTAAACAGCTCTAGACTAAACATACACAGATTGAGACTAAACACACACAGCTCTAGTTCAAAAACACACAGCTCTAGACTAAACACACAGCTCTAGTTCAAAAACACACAGCTCTAGACTAAACACACACCAGCTCTATTTGTAAACACAGCTCTAGACTAAACACACAAAGCTCGAGACCAAACACACAATTCTAGGTTAAAACACTGCTCTAGACTAAACACACAAAGCTCTATTCATAAACAAGCACAGCTCTAGACTAAACAGCTCTAGACTAAACATACACAGATCGAGACTAAACACACACAGCTCTAGTTCAAAAACACACAGCTCTAGACTAAACACACAGCTCTAGACTAAACACACACCAGCTCTATTTGTAAACACAGCTCTAGACTAAACACACAAAGCTCGAGACCAAACACACAATTCTAGGTTAAAACACTGCTCTAGACTAAACACACAAAGCTCTATTCATAAACAAGCACAGCTCTAGACTAAACAGCTCTAGACTAAACATACACAGATCGAGACTAAACACACACAGCTCTAGTTCAAAAACACACAGCTCTAGACTAAACACACACAGCTCTAGTTCAAAAACACACAGCTCTAGACTAAACACACAGCTCTAGACTAAACACACAGCTCTAGACTAAAAACACACCAGCTCTATTTGTAAACACAGCTCTAGACTAAACACACAAAGCTTGAGACCAAACACAATTCTAGGTTAAAACACTGCTCTAGACTAAACACACAAAGCTCTATTCATAAACAAGCACAGCTCTAGACTAAACATACACAGATCGAGACTAAACACACACAGCTCTAGTTCAAAAACACACAGCTCTAGACTAAACACACACAGCTTGAGACCAAGCAAACAATTCTAAGTTAAACACTGCTCCAGACGAAACACACACAGCCCAAGACTAAACACACAAAGCTCTATTTGTAAACACACACATCTCTAGATGAAACAAACATGGCTCTATTCGTAAACACACAGCTCTAGACTAAACACACACAGCTCTATTCATAAAACACACATAGCTCTATTTATAAACATGTACAGCTCTAGACTAAACATACACAGCTCGTTTCATAAACACACACAGCTCTAGACTAAACACATACAGCTCTATTTGTAAACACACACACAGCACTTCACTAAACACACACAGCTCTAGACTAAACACCCACATACTTTAGAACAATTCTCATAATTGTTCTAAAGTATGTGTGTGTTTAGTCGATATAATTTTCTATAACAGAAGCTTGGCAGGTTTATGTTAATGTGCTTATTCTACTATAATATTTTGTCGTTTCTATAGTAACAGCTCATTCACAGGGACTTGTCCTGCGGATGCGCCACAAAAACAGATTACAGTTTTTCTCGTTTGGACGCACACTGTAAGTGAATGAATACACTACATAACTGAGTCCTTATTCTCAAATCCCACAATCAATATAAAACAATATTACGATATTAAACATATTCTCATTGATTCAGCGTCGTTTGCAGTTCTCCTGCAATCATTCTGCAAAATTCCATACACACTTTTCAACACACACGCTACTTCTTGGTAACACAGCTGTTTCAGTTTCCTGAACACTGGAGTCACCAATCAATGTCGAGTTTCCCAAAACCATTGTAGCACAAAGATCATCATTAAATGGTAGAGCGAGCAGCACAATGAACACTCTCTCTCCTAGTTAAGCTGCTTTTAGCGTTAAGAGGCTTTTGGGAAACCCACCACAGAACTCTAATCTCAAACACCAAATCTCAGCTGTGAAAACTCAATTCATCAAAAGTATCTACTCTGGTTTCCTAATTGCCTGGGGCATATAAACTCTGCCCCTTCACACTGGTTCCAGAAGAAGCAAACCAAAATATGGAACAAGATAAGAAAGACCACAGAAAGGAAGCAGATGGGGAAGATGAAGAAATATTTCTAATGACATTCGAGCAACCATCAACCATGGAATGAGCATGAGGGAAGCTGGGCAGCGAGCACAACCTCAGTTATATCGTCACACTGGCTGTAGACAACACCACCTATGTTGTTATATGGGACAATGTCAGTTTCCACCATGCACATGACATACAAGAAGGGTTCCCACACATCCAGATGATACTCCTTCCACCATATTCTACACTTGTGAAAGTACAAATGTTTGACTGTTACTCGGTGTGTACAACGTGTAAGGCTAGAACTGGCATCGCTGGCATTCGTTTTCCACTTGGGCTGCTCTTATAAATACGACATCATTTACAGAAATGAATAACTAACATCAATCAAAAGCAGGCAGTGTGAAACCTGCAATAGAAATGCTAATACATTCTGGTTCATCACACCTCTACAAAAGCTGAGGGAGATTCAGTGCCTGCCATAACAGATGTGTTAGTATATTTCCATCCAGGAAACATGGTTTCAATCAGACATTTTGGCACAGAGCGTATTTGTACAGCAGATTGTTGCAAAGTGCAATTCCACAGAGATAAAGCCATCAGACTGTTTCTTTAGCACTGACAAAATGCATGAGGGCTACAGATGGCGGATGAAGATGAGGAAATGAATCCTTAACACCAGGGCTTAATTTGAGCCAGAACATGACGGAACAAGATCCGGAACCTCCGTCATCGGATCCGGCAGCTATTTTCATTTCATTCGGTGTTCCGGCAGCTATTTAAATGGATCAGATCACCTCCGTGACCATCACAAAGGGAAAAAAATCACACACATCACATCACATTATCTCTAGCCGCTTTATCCTTCTACAGGGTCGCAGGCAAGCTGGAGCCTATCCCAGCTGACTACGGGCGAAAGGCGGGGTACACCCTGGACAAGTCGCCAGGTCATCACAGGGCTGACACATAGACACAGACAACCATTCACACTCACATTCACACCTACAGTCAATTTAGAGTCACCAGTTAACCTAACCTGCATGTCTTTGGACTGTGGGGGAAACCGGAGCACCCGGAGGAAACCCACGCGGACACGGGGAGAACATGCAAACTCCGCACAGAAAGGCCCTCGCCGGCCCCGGGGCTCGAACCCAGGACCTTCTTGCTGTGAGGCGACAGCGCTAACCACTACACCACCGTGCCGCCTGGGAAAAAAATCAAACAATAAATTAAATAAATAAGTAAATAAAAATGTGTTTAGTGATCGGTTTTGATTTTGATATCTGTTGTTGATTTCTCTCCTATGACATCCACAAAATCTATGCGAAAGGGGAAGGGGGGGGACATGGGCTCTATACTTCCGCTCAATAGAACACCGGGTTTTTTGTAGCCGTTAGCTTGCGTTGTGGAAAAAATGGCAAAAAAACATTACTAAAATTTTTCAAAGTCCCAGGACAGCCGGATCCTAAACGACCTAAAATGGACGACGTTGGACACAGTGACACTGCACCAGCACCTGCTGCAAGTGTACCAGTCCGTGGGAACGATCAAAAAGAAGACGAGAAGAATGATGATGGCGGTGAAGCTAGAAGTGTTAGCACACCAGGCGTGTGTGCGTAAAGTTATAGTAAACCGCCCCCCGCCTTTTTTTTTTTTTTTTGAGTCGTCGGACCCACCCACCTCCTGCGTTCCGGGACCTCCCACTTCACAAATTAAGCACTGCTTAACACCACCAAATCCACAGAAATGCCGTGTAAAACCTTCCAAGTGTTTGTAAGGTTCCCAACTTGACTGTTGTATTAAAATCTCCAGCAAAGTTTGAATTAAAAAAAAAAAAGTTCCCAAACAACAGCTAAAGCTGTCTGTTTTATTCTAATGGGCATGGCCTAATATTCCAGTTAGCCTGCTAGCTATGCACCACACATAGAACTAAACACAACTACGTAAGCTATTAAGTAAAAATCTGAATTGTTAACACCAGATGTACAAACTGACACTGACAATTTTCAGCCACCTTTAATTGTCAAAGACAAAAAAAACATAAACAAAAGAATTCTTTGTCTGTGAATTAAGAAAGTTTTAGAAGTGCCAGTGCAACCAAATGTGAGATTTTTTTTTTTAATTAAAATCTCAGTGTGTGCAATGGTACAATATCTAAAAGCCACCAATAAGAGGAAGTCAAACTCATGGAACAGCTACACTACCATTCAAAAGTTTGGGGTCACCCAGACAATTTTGTGTTTTCCATTAAAAGTCATGCAAGAGGCGAGGTGGCCAAGTGGTTAGAGCGCTTGACCGCCAAGCGAACAGTCCCCAGTTTGAGCCTTGCCTCGGACGGTGATCTGGGGCTCGCCTCCTGTCCACCCAGCAGTGAATGGGGACCTGGTGGAAACACTGGGGAAGTTAAAGGCGGCGAGGAAATGGACCGGCCACCCTACCTCACCATGCTGACGGCCTAGACAGAGTGTGCTCTCTAACAGGCACTCCCCAACGTATGTACGAAAAAACGTATATGGGACACTTTGATGAAAAGCCACACTTTTATTTACCACCATAAGTTGTAAAATGAATAGAAAATATAGTCGAGACATTTTTCTTGCCATTTTGAGCATTTAATCGACCCCACAAATGTGATGCTCCAGAAACTCAATCTGCTCAAAGGAAGGTCAGTTTTATAGCTTCTCTAAAGAGCTCAACTGTTTTCAGCTGTGCTAACATGATTGTACAAGGGTTTTCTAATCATCCATTAGCCTTCTGAGGCAATGAGCAAACACATTGTACCATTAGAACACTGGAGTGAGAGTTGCTGGAAATGGGCCTCTATACACCTATGGAGATATTGCACCAAAAACCAGACATTTGCAGCTAGAATAGTCATTTACCACATTAGCAATGTATAGAGTGCATTTCTGATTAGTTTAAAGTGATCTTCATTGAAAAGAACAGTGCTTTTCTTTCAAAAATAAGGACATTTCAAAGTGACCCCAAACTTTTGAACGGTAATGTACAAATATGGTAATGGCGATGATGAAACATGACAATGGATAGAAAAAAAAATCTCCTTCAAATTGTACCACCGGCACAATTTGAAGAATGAAGAATTTGAAGAAGGACACTTTTTCCAGGGAATAAAAACATGTGTTCTATTCCCTTCTAGTGGGTTTATTGATGGCATGCAATATTGTTATCATATCGCTTATCCTCCATGTATTACGCCACTCTCCCCAATGGAGAATGAGCGTGTTATATTGTCGTGTCAAGACAACACGACGTCACACATCGGAGCTCATGCAAAGATCCAATGACAAAATTTTTCTGCTGCACATGCGCACAATCATTTCTTTGTTGGCTGGGAGAGCGAGAAGACGAGGTTAATTCAGTGCTCGGTTTAAGCACTAAATAAATAAACTGAAAATTGAAAATAAAGGTGTGTTGAACACCCGAAAGGCTACCAAAACTTCATTTTATATTCTTCATGCATATTTAAAAGAGAAAAACATACCAATGGACATAGAAAAACTGGAAAAGAGACACGTCGGAGATGTAAAACTTCCACGCTAGCGAGTGACTGACAGTTTGTACACAAACATGGCTGCAAGGTTTGCTTCATTCAAAGCAGACGCTTTAGAGAGAATTTTGAAAGCCAAAGACGCACTGAACACCCAAAAGGCTACCAAAACTTCACTGGATATTCTTCACGCATATTTACAAGAGAAAAACATACCAACGGACATCGAAAAACTGGAAAAGAGTGCAATAGTGGAAATATTGTCAAAGTTCTACTTGGAGGTGAGGAAAGAGGGCTTCACTTGTGGACTTCACTCAGCAAAGCCCTTTTGTTTTGAACAACTGCAATGTAACAATTAACTACGACCAAAAGTAACTTTGAACTTCAACTTTCAACTTGTATATAAGTTGGGTTGTTGTTCAGGCTTTTTGGACTTGTACCATTTTTATTGTTAGAACTTTGACTTTGTACAGTACGTTGGCTTGACAGAACATTGAATTACATTCGATCAGCATTCAATATTGGTAAGTTACCCCCTGTTCTTAACTTTTTGTTAAATCTATAATTGTTCCATCAAATGTGTATGTATAATAATAATATTATTATTGGCTGTCTTTTTTCGTGGTCTATCAGATATATTCCATTCAGCTACTCGTCTTCGATGCGTTCAATATCATGCTAGCTGAATGGAATATATCTGATATACCACTCAAAGCCAGCCAATATTATTTAAATGTTGGTTAACATGCTAGTGTATGCTCACTAGTCAGCTATTTCTTTTGGTTCCGCTAACAAATAGTTTTGATAAAAGCTGTATGAGTAACATTAACATTAGCACTGTGATTGCTGAGGTGGAATCTTCCCAAACATTCTCCAGGATTAGCCCTACCAACTTTATATTAAACGTATGATTGAATGCATTTATCCAGGACCTTAAATTGTTCTCTGATGTCTGAATATAAAGTATGTGAATTTGATCAGGGGCAAAAAAATAATAATACCCAGATGTGGTTTTACAGTGGTCATTTTCAACCCTATGATTTGGCCCTCGAATGAAACAAGTTGCTTTACCTTTTTTTGGTGGTATCATTAATATGTTGAGCTCTTATTGGCTGGTTTGCAGCAGGTGTTCATCATTAGGGTGTGATTGCATCGTCCTGATTAATATGACAATGCAGGCCAGTTCATCCAGTTCTGAATGTCACATGAACTTGCTGAAGCCATACTATGCCCATGTGGTGTCTAGAGTTACTGAAAAAAAATTAATGCAAGAGATCCGAGGTTCAAATCCCAGACAAGCCCTCATTCTGTATCAACCTGGCCATGCCAAAGACGGGAGACACACGCAAGATGACGGAGAGGGTCAACGACCCTTCTTAGGATTGCTTTTGGTCCACTAGAGGATAAATACCTGGAACTCCCCACTAGTCAGACAGAATTGAAGAAGTCTTTCGGATGAGAGGTGAGATGTCTTCAAGGATTTCAAACAAGCCCAGTTGCCTTCTTTAGCACCTACAGATCAGGAAGGATCCAGCATGCAGGCAAGGCGAGGAACCACAATCTTTGAGAAATGCAGGTTTTTATAACCAGCCAACGTAAGATGATTTGGCTTTACTTGTCAAAAAGTAAATAAAATCACACAGCACGGCTAGTTATTTACAGTTGTGGTCAGAAATTTGGTCTTTCAGTAATTTCTTTGAACTGTTCTTTTTCTGTGGCAGAATGATTGGACAGCATACATATTTAATTAAAAAAAAACACTCGAATTTGGTGCACAAGTGTTAATTTTCTTTGGGTTTTCTGAAATCAACACAGGGTCAAAATTATACATACAGGGTCAAAAATGTACATACGCTCACTTAGATTATTAATTCTGAGGTGCTGAAACTTCCAAAATGTCTCTTATCTTGCCAAGGCCGAGCTCTCTTAACTGCCTGTTAGTGATCATGATTGACTACAGCTGGTAGCTTCTATGCACCTTCATAAAAAGGGTTGATTACAGCACTCATTGGATTGATCAACACACAGTAAATTGGGAAAGTCCAAGGAGCTCAGTGCAGATCTGAGAAAGAGGATCACAGATTTATACAACTCTGGAATGTTTCTTGTAGCCATTTCTAAACAACTGCAAATTCCAAGATCAGTTCAAACAATTGTATCCAAGTTACTGTGAGATGTAGTCACTTTGCTTCAAGAAAACCCAAACAGTCACCCTCAGCTGAAAGGAAATTGGTTTGGATGGTCAGAAACAACCTGGGAACCATCATGGCACAGCCCTGCCATGAACTGGAAGCTGATGGATCACTCAGTGCGTTTACATGCACATAGAGAAAATCGAATTTCTGCCGTAGCGCAACTGAAATCGAGGTTCTAAATGCCATGGAAACACCTTAGCTCAGCTGAAATCGAACCGAACTGGATTTCTCGTAATCGAGCTACGCGACCTAGATTATGTGATTGTAGCCGAGCTACTTAGTGCATGTAAACCCTATCGAGCTACGTAGTCGAGCTACTTACTTCAGCACTGCCCCTTCCAGAAGTGACGAATGACGAGACCACAAGCAGGAAACACAACAGCCTCGGTCGGCATGACAACAGTAGTAGAAACGTGCACTTCTGGAGCAATGAGGAGATAGAGTTCATGCTCATTCAGCTTAAGGAGTTGAATATATCTCGATGTTGCTGTCCTCATCGTCGTTCTTCTTGTGAACACGGAACTGATAACTTTGTTTATACTCTTGAATAGCTCTTCTTCATGATGACAACTGGAAGTGTACCAACACGATGGGGCGTGTAGCGCCACCTGTGGCTCGGGTGCACAATGTACCTCACACAATAGCTCGATTTCCTTGTGTGCATGTAGGAATGGATTTCTCTGGCACCCCTGCTGGGACCCTTAGCTCGATTACCGACAGTAGCTCGATTTGGATGTGCATGTAAACGCACTGAGTTTTACATCACCATGGACTAAGAGGCTGCTATCCAAGAAATAACCCCCTGCTCCAAAATTGACACCTTCAGGCTTAACTAAAGTTTGAAGCTGATCACATGGACAAAGAAAAAGCCTTCTGGAGGAAAGCTGTATGGTCAGATGAGACAAAGCTTGAGTTGTTTGGCCACAATGACCACCATGTACAGAGGGACACTGTACCAGCTGGTGGTGGTGGTAGGATCATCGTGCTCTGGGGCTGTTTTGCTGCCAGTGGAACTGGTTCATTGCACAAAGTGGATGGAATAATGAAGGAGGACTACCTCAGAATTCTTCAGCATAAACCATCAGAAACTTGAACACGACTTGGGACTTACAACAGGACAATGAACCCAAACACGCATCAGAGCTGGTTCTGGAGGATAAAGTAGGTGAACATTAAGCTTAAAACAAGTCCTGACTTCAACCCTGTTGAAAATATATGGACCGTGCTTATAAGTCAAGTCCATACCAAGAAAAGAAAAAAAACATTTAATTGAACTCTACCAATTCTACTATGAAGAGTCGTGAAATATCCAACCAGAATTCTGCCAGAAGCTTGTTCATGGTAAACAAAAATGTTTGGTCAAGGTGAATCTTGTGAAGAGACATTTTACTCAAATATTAGGTGTGCTGTATGTATAATTTTGACCCTGTGTTGATTTCAGAAAACCCAAAGAAAATTAAAACTTGTGCAACAAATTCTAGTGTTTTTTTTTAATTCAAGATGTATGCTGTACATTCTGCCACAAAAAAAAAATAGTTCAAAGGAATGACTGAAAGGCCAAATATTGCCATGACATTCATATCCAAGATAGCATACATGTCACTGTATGTAAACTTCTGACCACAACTGTACCTCCTCCTTGGTTTTCTGGGGTGTGTGGTGAAAAGTCAGGTAGCTCCACCACGGCTTCAGGTGTAGTTTCATTTAACGACATCTCACTGAAGCAGAAAGTAAATGTTGTTAAAAAGTCCCTTGTCATTCTTGGCAGCAGTTTCAGCTCATCCATTTTGTTTCTGAGTGAGCACACATTGGAGATAAGTATGCTGGAGAACACCACTCGAAAGCCACATCACCATTACATCTCCTGTGAGCTCTCTGCCTTGGCTATGCTAGATTGCGGGAGGACAGCTCATGATTTCCTCAGTGAGTTTGTCAAATTTGTCATTTGTCACAAACAGAACACCACATTTTGTTCATCACAATACCTGCAGAATTGTTGTGTAGATCCTGGATGGATGGATGGATGGATGGATGGATGGATACTTTTTGATCTTGAAGGAAATTTAGGACAGAACTACTGGCTAGGCAGTCTTTGGTGCTGGCACCAGAAACGGAAGTAAAATATCCTGGGCTCGGATGTGGGCTGGTGTAGGTAAATTTTGGTGCATGAATATTAATGAGCCTCAACTGTTACAAAACACTTCAGGATTTCTGAAATGGCCCATTTTACTGCCCTCTTTTGCATATTCGGGATTTGCATTTGAAGGACAAGACAACAGTGTTTGAGGCTCATGGTATTTCAGTTCCATGTATCAAACTCTCCTTTTTCCACTAAGCTAACTATGCTCATCTCATCTCATCATCTCTAGCCACTTTATCCTGTTCTACAGGGTCGCAGGCAAGCTGGAGCCTATCCCAGCTGACTACGGGCGAAAGGCGGGGTACACCCTGGACAAGTCGCCAGGTCATCACAGGGCTGACACATAGACACAGACAACCATTCACACTCACATTCACACCTACGGTCAATTTAGAGTCACCAGTTAACCGAACCTGCATGTCTTTGGACTGTGGGGGAAAACGGAGCACCCGGAGGAAACCCACGCGGACACGGGGAGAACATGCAAACCCCACACAGAAAGGCTCGCTGGCCACGGGGCTCGAACCCAGACCTTCTTGCTGTGAGGCGACAGCGCTAACCACTACACCACCATGCCGCCCGCTAACTATGCTAAGCAAGTTTAAAAGAAAGAAATTCTTGTGACATTCTTGTCGCTGTTAGGAAGTCAGGAGTGGAGAACTAATTATGGATTTAGCTTTAAGAAATGTCAGGAATTTGGGGTGTAGTTTGAAGTTATTTGTTACCGATATATTTATCGGACGGCACAGTGGTGTAGTGGTTAGCACTGTCACCTCACAGCAAGAAGGTTCTGGGTTTGAGCCCAGTGGCTGACGGGGGCCTTTCTATATGAAGTTTGCATGTTGTCTGTGTGGGTTTCCTCTGGGTGCTCTGGTTTCCCCTACAGTCCAAAGACATGCAGGTTAGGTTAATTAGTGGCTCTAAATTGACCATAGATGCCAGTGTGAATGGTTGTTTGTCTCCATGTGTCAGCCCTGCGATGACTTGGCAACTTGTCCAGGGTGTACCCCGCCTCTCGCCCATAGTCAGCTGAGATAGGCTCCAGCTTGCCCATGACCCTGCACAGGATAAGCAGTGATGGATATACCGGTATTTATCTTTATTTTAGCTTGTTTGTTAGCAACCCTGGCTACTGTTTTTTTTTTCTTTGATAAAACATTCCCTATTGTTTACTATCTTGAAGTTGGCAAACTTTGCTATTTGTTTTAGTCTTAGAAAGCACAGTGAGTGTTTTAGTTACATGATGTACTAATTAGCTTAAGGTTTGAAGTTTTGAACCACAGATGCGGAAATGAAAACATTTACGGACACCATGCCAAAGAACATGAAGTCCTTTGCCTAGCGATTCATGATGTCCATTTCGTAATCATCCCATAATTTTCCCATGCATCCATTTTTCTTGGTAGATATGCTAATGTTATTATTTATATGCAGTATTAATCAAATAGCACAAACCTTCTAAAAACCCTTTTTTTGTGTGTCTGCAGCTGAAAGCTGATCATGAAAAAGCTAAATCAGAAGGCTTTTAGGAAATCTGGAGCCAGAGAAAACGTTAATGTTTTCCGCCATGAATTTGCTAACATGGTAATGTGGGGAAATGGTGGTGTTATAGTATAATGCATATAAAATTATGAAACACACGACAATGCGAGGTGAGTGTTATTGTGTGCAGATTCAGAAAAGGAAGAAATTTTGAATTAAAAAAAAATCAGAGGGATGGAGTGCTAAAAAGGGACGTGGACAAAAGAGTGTGTGTGTGAGATGATAGTGCTGAGGGAAATGCGTTTGTGTTAGGATCAAAAGGGCTGAATCTTTGCACCTGCTGCTCATGGAGCGATACACACACCTCGGAAATATAGCTCACAACACACACTTTACACTCTTTCATAAAGAAAATCCTCACATAACAGCTACATTTACATTTTTGGAGTCGAATATGCAGTCACAATACTGTTATTATTTCCACCATATGCACCATTATACAAAGCTCTAGATGAAACAGAATCATCTGTAGAAGAACACGCTAGACCACATCGTCACTCACAAATTTTTGACACACATTTTAAATAATGCAGTGTGTCAATCGTAGAGTGGGCGGTACATTCTGGCTACTTTCTCATCTGAGCTAACAAATGCCGCTTTTCCACTACAAACGCGGCTGAGTTGGGCTGAGCCGTGCCGTGCTGAGTTGGGCTGAGTCGAGCTGAGCGGGGCTGTTGGAGTTGCATTTCGATTACAACCGCGCTGAACCGTGCTGGCTGGAAGTGGGTGGACACATTGGGTGGAGTTAGCAAAAGTGGGTGGACGTCAGGTGATGTCGTTAAGCAGCGCAAACAGTGACATCAGTGATCTTTTAAGCGGTAGTCTCACGACCCGGATAGTAAACAATAAACATGGAGGACATGGAGTCGTTAGTGTTGCTGGTCTTGGTTCTGTGGCTTGTTGTCACCGACAACGCTAACAGATACTGGCAAGAGCGTATAGATGAGGCGAGGCGCATAAGGCTTCATAATTCTCGTAATTCGTAATTCTTCTCCTTCCGGGTTTACGGTGTTTACAGATCCCAGCGTGCTCGCGGGGCGTGTGTGGGCATGTGAGGACACTCCTCCTCACCAATCAGTGCACAGGGGAGTGTCTGCTCACGCCCCCAGCCTCACTCAGCTCGCTTTGGCTCGCTTCAGCCCCACTCCAAAACCGTGCGAGTTTTAGGGGCTAAGCAGGGCTGAAGCGAGCTGAGTCATGCTGTTTTTTGGTAGTCTAAACGCGAGCCGTGTCGGGCTGAAGTGAGCTGAAGCGAGCTGAAGTGAGCTGAAAAAGGGTAGTGGAAAAGGGCCAAAAAACACTGGACAGGCCAAGCCTTCAAGAGACAAACCATAAGCACCATGAATGACTTCACTGATCTTCAGGCTCTTGGGCCATCCTCAGCAGCAGCCAGTGGTTTTCAGGTGATGAGAACTACAACCAAAAAAATCCAACAGAATTTTTGGTTCTTTTTTTATCCCCTGCCCAAAGGAAGTTTGGCGGGGGATATACCATAGAAATGGGTTCCGTCAGGCTGTCCGTCCAGTCATGTTTCCGTTTCCAGGCCATATCTTTAAAACTACTGAAGATATCTTCATGAAACTTTCTATACATATCAAACAACATGTAAACTGGTGCCTTTTGCTATTTTGGATTTTTGAAAAAAAAAAGTACTTTTCAAATTTTTACATAAAAAATAGATTTTGACTTAGTTTCTAAGAGCAATGTTTGTTTCTGGAGCATATATCGAAAACTATTCATGATACGGATTTGAAACTTGGTATACATGTTAACCAGGTGATGTAGATGTACCTTTTCAAACTAAGAAATTTGAGAAATTTTAATTTTTCATGTTTCCATGGAAACAATTTCAGACTTAGTCTCTTAGGTTAGTCTGAGGAGTAGGTTTTGTTTCCGGAGCAGAACTTGAAAACTATGAGTGGTATGGTCTTGAAAGTTGTTATATGTGTTGATTAAGTCATGTACAGTATATGTGCCTTTTGATACTAAGAAATGTGAGAAATTTTCATTTTTAGCTCACCTGGACCAAAGGTCCGGTGGGTTTATGCCATGGGCTGCTCAGGTCAGTGTAAAGAGGTTGGGTTGGTTTCCTGCAGCAGAACTTGAAAAATGTGACAAATAATATCTTGAAACTTGTGTCTTCTTGTTTTTTTTTAACTTGTAATTTTCTCAACTTCATGCTTTTCCCATGTACATCCCATAGATTTCTTGTCTTGCGTTTCCTAGCGCTACATAGTCAAAGAATGGAGTTGTGTTTTTGAAACTTGCAAATATATGCACAGTTGATACCATCTTTTTGTTGATGGTATCAAAGGCTCAACAATAGAGACTTGAGTGCAACATGCTTTGAAGAAACTGCACCTTCCTCAGTAGCAAGAACTCACAAGCACCACTTCTCAATATTTTCAGATTGAAAGCTGAGACATGATCTTTCTCCCTTCAGAAGGTCTGTCAAAGGCCCCAGTGAGGCTTGAACTCACCACCTCTGGTTTACAAGACCAGGGCTCAAGGGTCCCTCTGCTGATCCTTGAATACCACTTGTTCATCAAGTAACCATTTTTCCACTGAGTGCCGGTTCCAAGCTGGTGCCTAATCTTGAGCCAGTTCTTGAAGTTTCCACAGCCAAAGAACCAGCTCTCAGCCAGGAAAACTGGTCCCAGAGTGCCACCAAATCTTTCCTGGTCTAGAACCAGGAACCACTTACGTCAGTGGCTAGGACTTGTTTAGCTGGGAAGCAATCTTTGAAGTTTTTTTTTTTCATACAACATTTAAGGGTTCATCTCTGAGAAACAACTAAAAACTCCATGAGATGACATGAGGAAGAAACCTTGAGAGCAACCAGACTCAAAAGAGAACCCATCCTCATTTGGGTCACACCAGATAATGAGATTATCAAGAAGTTCCCTTCTATAACTTTGTGCCACATTGTCAAAATTTGCAACAGACCCCTTGGACTGACGTCACACTTACATTAGCAACCGTTACTGCCCTTGTCCTGGGGGATAAGTGAACTTTGTTTACATACTGAAGGAAAGCATTACTGAAGATGTCAGATGTCTGCAGTTCGAAGAAAGCTACCGCTAAAAAAGCTTTACTGCTGGATTGCTTGGATAATCTAAGACCCCGTCCACACGTAGCCGGGTATCTGCTAAATCGAAGATATTTTTCTACGTTTTGGCCTGTCATCCACATGAAAACACATCAAAAATGAATATTTAAAAAAACTCCGGGCAAAGTGAAGATTTTTGAAAACTCCGTGTATGCCTTTTCGTGTAGACAGAGATAACCGGAGTTTTGCGTTTTAGGACGTCACAATCTGCGCCAAAAAAATGACAACAAATCTGCCCTGACGTCAAACGTGCGACCTTTGTTTACTGCAGAAGCCAGATTAAGCATGGACAAAGAGTAATGGATCAGAGTAGTGCCTTGAAAGCGTTAATTATTGTGCAGGTGCTATTTACATGTTTAATTTTAGAAGCCCAACTACTGATAAGATTCCCAATCAACGTTTTCTTGCGTCTTTTGAAGTTTATACTCCAAAATTGTGTTTAGAAGCAATTCTGTCTCCGAGTCTGTCCAGACGAACGAGCTTGGCGCCATGTTTTATGTTTAGGCGGAAGTGACGCCAACAGAGGGCTATTCTGATGTGATTAGGGGGTAGGATTTGGGGAAATAATGCCATCTACAGGTTTGGAATGCTTATGAATGTGATTGAAAACGCAGATGTTCGGTTATGTGTGGAAGGGATTTTTTTCAAAGACGAGGTGGTGTGGATAAAACATTTTTATAAACGGAGGGGGGGAAAATGTTTGGTTTTAAAAATACCCGGCTACGTGTGTACATGGCCTCAGTCAGAGAGAAACAAAGGATAGATACATGCAGAAGTTAGAGTTTATTTATGGTTATGATCCATGCAAAATTGCTCGAAACGATTGGAGTGACGATGTACATTTGTGGCCTAGGTTTACCTACATGGATGTTGGAATGTACCTTCTCACTGCATTTTCTCTGTTTTAATTTTAAAAAAAAAACTTATTGTTTACTGAAAGAGAAGGGCAGAGAGGATTGAGAATCCAGCTGTGGTTTGTTTACACCCGATACTGAAACTTGTAGCGTCCTAGCAACCACCGCAAAGACACCTACAAAAAGCAAGTTTCGGAGACAGTTTCACTAACTCTTTACATGCCAGCAGCCAAATCGGTTTGCCTGACCACCACTTCATTCACCAGAAGTAAACTCGCAAGCAAAAGTCACGTGACTGAATACAGCTCACCACTGAGCTATGGAGCCTTGATTCTTTTACAGCTGCTGAAGATTGGGGCCACAGCAGAACCGTGAAGCCCCTGTGCCGATCCTCAAAATAGCTCACAACATCACTCAACTTTAGTTCCTAGCTGCAGTTAGCTTCTGTTTACTATTTGCCTCACAAAAAAATGGTTAAAAAAAAACAGTTTTGAGAACACAGTAAAAAAAGAACCAAAAATACTGGTTGGATATTTTTGGTTGTAGTTCTCATCACCTGAAAACCACTGGCTGCTGCTGAGACTGGCCCCACATAAAGAGCCTGAAGATCAGTGAGGTCACTCATGGTGCTTATGGTTTGTCTTTTGAAGGCTTGGCCTGTCCAGTGTTTTTGTTAGCTCAGATGAGAAAGTAGCCAGAATGTACCGCCCACTCTACAATTGACACACTGCTTTATTTAAAATGTGTATCCATTTTTTGTGAGGCAAATACTAAACAGAAGCTAACTGTAGCTAGGAACTAAAGTTGAGAGTGACATTGTGGGCTGTTTTGAGGCTCAGTGCAGGGGTTTCAAGATTCTGCTGTGGTCCCAATCTTCAGCGCCTGTGAAAGAATCAAGGCTTCGTAGCTCAGCGGTGAGAGTATTAGTCTTGTAAACTGGGGGTTGTGAGTTCAATCCTTGCTGGGGCCTGTAAGGGACATTTTGAAGGGAGAAAGATGATCCAGACAAAAGAGGGAATATTGGGAACACTGACACCAGCAGATGAGCAAGTACCGCTTATGATTTCTCATCACCTGAAGACCACTTTTTGCTGGTAAGAATGGCCCCAGATGAACAGTTTGAAGATCAGTGGTACTGTGGGTGAGACTGAGAAATGGGTTCTGGCCAGCTGACTGTCCATCTGGGCCATATCTTTAAAACTATGGAAGATATCTTCATGAAACTTTCTATACATATCAAGCAACATGTGAACTGGTGCCTTTTGCTATTTTGGATTTTTGAAAAAAAAAATTTTTTTTTTCAAATTTTTACATAAAAAAAATAGATTTTGACTTAGTTTCTAAGAGCAATGTTGGTTTCCGGAGCATATATCGAAAACTATTCATGATACGGATTTGAAACTTGGTATACATGTTAACCAGGTGATGTAGATGTGGCTTTTCATACTAAGAAATTTGAGAAATTTAAATTTTTCATGTCTCCATGGAAACAATTTCAGACTTAGTCTCTCAGGTTAGTCTGAGAGTAGGTTTTGTTTCCAGAGCAGAACTTGAAAACTATGAGTGGTGTGGTCTTGAAAGTTGGTATATGTGTTGATTAAGTAGTCACTAAACTAGAAATGGCACAGTATCACTAGGTATTTCCTGATACTAAGACTGAAAGTATAAATATGAAAAAAAAAACATTTCCAATGCTAATCTTTTCCATTTGTTACAGAATTCGATCAAATTAATTACTTTTTCTCCAATATCCAGTCAACCATTTTTGGCTGAGACCAATCCTGGATATTGGACCGGTACCATCTCTAGACTAAACACATCTGGTTCTAAATTAGCAAACATCTCTAAGGTTTCTAAACATGTACAGTCCTGTGCAAAAGTCTTAGGCACCCTATTTTTTTTCCATACAAAATGTTATAGATTTCCATTTGATGATTTCTACATTAAGTTAAAACATTACAAAAACATTTTAGAGTTCCACGCATTTGTTTTTTTCCAGCACAAAAGTTTGTATCTGAGCAGCATATTCCATAAGAGGGCTCTTTTCAGATTAAAAAAGAAAACATCATGGAGGTTACTGGGTTTTGGTGCAAAATGAAGACGTGAGTGTGACAGTCAAAAAGTGTCCAGAAGAACTGTGGCTGGTTCTGTAAGACGCTCAGTAAAACCTACAGCTCGTTTCCGCATAAAACTGCACTCCACTTAGCAAAAAGTAGTATACTTAAAGTTCATCTTATTAAGTATGCTTCAGTATAAGTATAGCAAGTATACTACAGACCATGTACTTTTAGTGTACTAGAAAGTATACAAATTTAATACTTTTTCGGACTAAATTGGAACATTTCAAGTTTATAAAAGTATACTTTAAAGTTCATTTTAAGTTTGCAAAAGTACACTTAAAAGTCTACAACAAGTACACTCATCTATATACTATCAATGTACTTAGTATATCCCTCTCATATGCTTAAAGTATACCACAAGTACACTTATCAATATACTGCCATCATACTAGTTATATACTCCTTTAAGATTTTTTTCACCTTTATTGGATAGGACAGTGTAGAGACAGGGAGAGATTGGGAAATGACCTCAGATCAGAATTAAACCCAGGTCCCCAGATTTTTGGTATGGCACCTTAGTCAACTGAGCCACAATGCCCCTTAGTTATATACTTCGAGTCCCTATTTTTAGTTTATTATTGTATACTGTTATAAACGTTGGTTATTTCACTAGTTTACTTGTTATACTTTAAGTTTGCTTGGCATATTACTTGTAGCTTACTATTTATACACTGGAAATATACTCCTTAAAGTATTCTTAAAGTTTACTCATACTGTATGTACGGTACACAAGAGTGTGATGCATTTACAAAATCACAAGACAGAATGTTGAAAACAAGTTTGATATATTTTCAAACATTTCAAAAACAAAGACCTATGAAATCAAGTCCTTCCTTACTGGAGAAATTGATCAATAAAGTCAAGTCAAAAGTTTTTCTGTTTTTGTGTATGATTTTAAGGTACATAAAGATAATGCAATTGAGCACACATACTATATACTGTAAAGTTTTAAACTCCAGGATTATATTATATTAATATATAAATTAAATGTTAAAGCATGAGTCAGTGACTTGACCTTATTATGCACTTGGAGCAAGATATACTAAGTATTAGTACTTTGTGGCAGAAAAACGTAAAAAGTATACTAAAGTATTAAAGTATAAGTCTTAGTATTAATGTACTTAGTCTTAGACTTTTGTTTATAATTTTCAGTATAAGCCAAGTATACTTCACTATACTATTCTTAAGTATATAAAATATAGTTTATAAAAAGCCAACTTCAAGTATACTTCCTCAGTTTTAGTAAAAAAAATAAGTATACTCATAGTACACTTGAATAAACTTCTTTTTGCTAAGGGTCACTGGACCTGAGACTACGGTTTTGGGGTTTTTTTTTTAAAGCAAAGGGTCGTCTCACACCAAATATTGACTTTGTTACATTTATTATGGCTTACTGATTACTGTTTATAGTATTTTTTATGGTGAAACATTTCATTTCATTATTTTTTTAAGACATTTTGGGTCGACAGCGTTTCTTTCCATGTGCCTAAGATTTTTGCACAGGACTGTATCTCTAGACTAAACATACACCACGCTATTATCAACTCACAGCTCAATTAAACACCCAGCTTTAGACTAAAGCACACATTTCTCTAGATTAAACACGAGTCTAGACTAAATGCACACAGCTCCGAACAAACAACTCTGGACTAAGCATAGCTTTAAATTCCCATATCACTGTAGCACTCAAGATTAAACACACAACTGACAAAAGACTAACAGAAAACACACATCTATAGAATAAGCACACAAACTTTATCTGAAAACATATAGTTCTAGACTAATCACACACAGATTGATCCTCAAGGCTATAAAATTAGTGACTCATAAAATGTGCTAATAATGTAATTTTTCATCTCATATCTCATTATCTCTAGCCACTTTATCCTTCTACAGGGTCGCAGGTAAGCTGGAGCCTATCCCAGCTGACTACGGGCGAAAGGCAGGGTACACCCTGGACAAGTCGCCAGGTCATCACAGGGCTGACACATAGACACAGACAACCATTCACACTCACATTCACACCTACGCTCAATTTAGAGTCACCAGTTAACCTAACCTGCATGTCTTTGGACTGTGGGGGAAACCGGAGCACCCGGAGGAAACCCACGCGGACACGGGGAGAACATGCAAACTCCGCACAGAAAGGCCCTCGCCGGCCACGGGGCTCGAACCCAGGACCTTCTTGCTGTGAGGCGACAGCGCTAACCACTACACCACCGTGCCGCCCCGTAATTTTTCATTAGTAAGCTAAAAAAAAAAAAGGAACAACTAATTCAGGGGTAAATAGTTATGCAATCAGTTTTACTTTTAAAATTTTTAAAAATGTGTAAATAATTTTGCAAATCAGTCGCATGTACAGTAAGTTGAAACTGTACAGGATTTATACGAGGATAAACTCATCGAGGGTGGATTACCTACTGTAGCACTGTGGTCGAGTTGATGAGCTCATCGTGATGTGAACATTCACCAGTAACTATGATTAAAAGGGTTTCTTTTCCCCCATTATGAAATAAATTCCCCTTCAAGTTCAGTTTATTATATTTGTAATTTAAATTCCATTAAAATAGCTACTCTATAAAAGCAGCATAATTGATTTTAATCTTCTGCTTTTGATTTTCATCAGCCATATGTCATTATCCCTGCTACATAACTCGAGTTTAATATGCAAAGCCCAAACCTTCATAGATAATGTTGTATATCTCATGAATATGTATGACTTTACTGAGATTTGCTGCATGAATATATGAATGCGATTAAATCTGTACTGAATTAACTGCTCCTGCGCAAGACAATACAAGCGCATGCACGCACAGCTATGCTGCTTTAGTACAATGACACAATCAAATTAACTATACAGATTCACACACAGTGTCTCAGAAGCATAGCTCAGCCTGATAGCATGGAGGCCGATGTAAGTGCACATAACTTTGTTTCCAGGGTACTATGGTCTCAGGGTCCTATTTATCCACGGCTATATATCATATGTTCCCTGCATCTCAATGGTTCTATGTTCCCAGTGTCCTATATTCCCATATTCCAAGAGTTCCTGTGCCTCTGTGATTCTATATTCCCAGTGTCTTGTGGTCCCATGGTTCCTGTGTCTCTATGGTTCTATTTTTCCAGTATACCATGGTTGTCTGTGTCTATGTGTCAGCCCTGTGATGACCTGGCGACTTGTCCAGGGTGTACCCCGCCTTTCGCCCGTAGTCAGCTGGGATAGGCTCCAGCTTGCCTGTGACCCTGTAGGACAGGATAAAGCGGCTAGAGATGATGAGATGAGACTATATTCCCAGGTTCCTGTGTCTCTATGGTTTTATAGTCACAATGTCCTATGTTCCCATATTCCCATGGTTCCTGTGTCTCTATGGTTCTATTTTCCCAGTGGACTATCGTTCCAATGTCTGATGTTCCCATGGTTCCTGTGTCGCTATAGTTTTATATTCTCAGTGTCCTACCGTATATTCCCATGGTTCCATTTTCCCAGTGGACTGTACTCCCAGTATTCTATGTTCCCATATCCCCATGGTTCCTGTTTCGCTATGGTGTTATGTTCCCAGTGTCCTATGTTCCCATATTCCCAGTGGACCGAGTCGGTTTTATATTCCCAGCATCCTATACTCCTATATTCTCATGGTTCCATTTTCCCAATGGACTATATTCCCAGTATTCTATGTTCCCATATTCCCACAGTTCCTGTGTCTGTTTGGTTTTATATTCCCAGTGTCCTATGTTGCTACAGTATATTTCAATAGTTCCTGTGTATGTGTTGTTCTATTTTCTCAGTGGACTATAGTTCCAGTGTCCTATTTTCCCATATTCCCATGGTTCCTGTGTCTCTATGGTTTTATATTCCCAGTGTCCTATCTTCCCATGGTTCCATTTTCCCAGTGGACTATATTCCCAGTATTTTATGTTCCCATATTCCCACGGTTCCTGTGTCTCTGTGGTTTTATACAGTGGTGCTTGAAAGTTTGTGAACCCTTTAGAATTTTCTACATTTCTGCATAAATATGACCTAAAACATCATCAGATTTTCACACAAGTCCTAAAAGTAGATAAAGAGAACCCAGTTAAACAAATGAGACAAAAATATTATACTTGGTCATTTATTTATTGAGGAAAGTGATCCAATATTACATATCTGTGAGTGGCAAAAGTATGTGAACCTTTGCTTTCACTATCTGGTGTGACCCCCTTGTGCAGCAATAACTGGAACTAAACATTTGCGGTAACTGTTGATCAGTCCTGGACACCAGCTTGGAGGAATTTTAGCCCGTTCCTCCGTACAGAACAGCTTCAACTCTGGGATGTTGGTGGGTTTCCTCACATGAACTGCTCGCTTCAGGTCCTTCCACAACATTTCCATTGGATTAAGGTCAGGACTTTGACTTGGCCATTCCAAAACATTAACTTTATTCTTCTTTAACCATTCTTTGGTAGAACGACTTGTGTGCTTAGGGTTGTTGTCTTGCTGCATGACCCACCTTCTCTTGAGATTCAGTTCATGGACAGATATCCTGACATTTTCCTTTAGAATTCGCTGGTATAATTCAGAATTCATTGTTCCGTCAATGATGGCAAGCCGTCCTGGCCCAGATGCAGCAAAACAGGCCCAAACCATGATACTACCACCACCATGTTTCACAGATGGGATAAGGTTCTTATGCTGGAATGCAGTCTTTTCTCCAAAAATAACGCTTCTCATTTAAACCAAAAAGTTCTATTTTGGTCTCATCCATCCGCAAAACATTTTTCCAAAAGCCTTCTGGCTTGTCCACATGACCTTTAGCAAACTGCAGATGAGCAGCAATGTTCTTTTTAGAGAGCAGTGGCTTTCTCCTTGCAACCCTGCCATGCTTGTTGTTCAGTGTTCTCCTGATGGTAGACTCATGAACATTAGCATTAGCCAATGTGAGAGAGGCCTTCAGTTGCTTAGAAGTTACCCTGGGGTCCTTTGTGACCTTGCCGACTATTACACGCCTTGCTCTTGGAGTGATCTTTGTTGGTCGTCCACTCCTGGGGAGGGTAACAATGGTCTTGAATTTCCTCCATTTGTACACAATCTGTCTGACTGTGGATTGGTGGAGTCCAAACTCTTTAGAGATGGTTTTGTAACCTTTCCCAGCCTGATGAGCATCAACAACGCTTTTTCTGAGGTCCTCAGAAATCTCCTTTGTTCATGCCATGATACACTTCCACAAACATGTGTTGTGAAGATCAGACTTTGATAGATCCCTGTTCTTTAAATAAAACAGGGTGCCCACTCACACCTGACTCTAATTTCACCTTCAAATTAACTGCTAATCCTAGAGGTTCACATACTTTTGCCACTCACAGATATGTAACATTGGATCATTTTCCTCAATAAATAAATGACCAAGTATAATATTTTTGTCTCATTTGTTTAACTGGGTTCTCTTTATCTACTTTTAGGACTTGTGTGAAAATCTGATGATGTTTTAGGTCATATTTATGCAGAAATATAGAAAATTCGAAAGGGTTCACAAACCTTCAAGCACCACTGTATTCACAATGTCCTATGTTCCCATATTCCCATGGTTCCTGTGTCTCTATTTAACAGTTATTCCATGAAATCATGTCGTACATGAGCTAATAGCTGATGAGGCGCGTAGCTCTAAGTTGGCTATAAGCCATGTATGACAAGATTGAGTGGAATAATTGTTTTATTATATCCACATTCACTGGATTTTGAGAAATGGAGCATTTTTATTTTTATTTTATGCAAATTTGATCAATAAAAACTTTATACAAAATGTCCGACAAAATCATTTCCGCTCAGAATGTAAACAAACCGGTGAAATGACAGTAGCGATTTGTGAAACATGCTATAAGAATAATTCTTGAAAAATAAAAAAAGATATGTTCCTTCCATCAAATATTTTCATTCCATATTTTGTTGCTTTTTTGTATTTTGGGGGGTTTGGTTTTTGAGTAGAGTTTTTATTTCCGAATAGAGGATAACAAAAATAATCCTAGATTCCTATTTACTACTGTAGCAAAATTAACTAGGAAAAAGTTCAAAATGCAGCAACAAAGTCCTTACTAGAACTAGAAGCTATGACTGCATCACCCCTGTCTTATCCACACTGCATTGGCTCCCAATCAAAATTCGTACTGATTATAAAATACTACTATTGACCTTTAAGGCACTGAATGGTCTCACACCACAGTACCTGAGCAAACTTCTGGTCCTTTATTACCCGCCACGCCTACTTGGATCAAAAGGTGCAGGCTATCTGCTGGTACCTCATGTCGTGAAGGCTACATCAGTGGGCGGAGCCTTCTCTTACAAAGCCCCACAGTAATGCAGTAGCCTTCCAAGTAGTGTTCGGGACTCAGACACAGTCTCAGCATTTAAGTCTTGGCTGAAAACATATATGTTGAGTCAAGCTTTTTATTAATAGTCATTATGTGGTAAAGGAGTAGATCTGGAGGGTCCTCAGGCATAGAGTGCTTTGGTAAAGTGGGATGTATGGATGCTGTCACCCCCCACACTCAGGTTTGTTGACGGTGTCGTGACTGCTGCTTTGTGTCCCAGGGCACCCTCATGTCTGTGTTACCTTCTGGCTCTCCCTTTTAGTTATGCGTAGTTAGCCTTGCTGGAGTCCCTGTTTGAACTCAGTGCAAAATGTATCCTCTTCTTACTCTTTAGGTGACATTGGGCATACCTAACAACCTGTGTTTTCTCTCTCTCCCTCTTCCCCCGTCTCTTCCCTCTGTCTGTCCTTCTCTGAGCTACATGTCGAGCCTGAGTAGAGATGAAAGTGGAGCAAAGAAAAACCCCTGAACTTTTGAAAGTCAAACGAAGATATGGCGGGGGGGGGGGGGGGGGGGGGCAACGTCCCCTGAAAATATTTTAATAACAACACGCAAAACCCTGCATTTTAGTGCATTCTAGTACTTATTTTCACGAAAACAAGTTATAATTTTTAAGCTTTTTTCTTTCATGTACATTAATGATTAACATGTTAAAAATATTAAATTTAATTCTTCTAGTTAAGGAGTCATTTTCAGGAGTGCATTTAGAAAACGCGGTGATTTTCCTGGCTACACAGTTCATTAGTTTGAAAAAAATCGGACAGTTGAAGGTCTCATCTCATCTCATTATCTCTAGCTGCTTTATCCTGTTCTACAGGGGTGCAGACGAGCTGGAGCCTATCCCAGCTGACTATGGGCGAAAGGTGGGGTACACCCTGGACAAGTCGCCAGGTCATCACAGGGCTGACACATACAACCATTCACATTCACACCTACGGTCAATTTAGAGTCACCAGTTAACCTAACCTGCATGTCTTTGGACTGTGGGGGAAACCGGAGCACCCAGAGGAAACCCACACGGACACGGGGAGAACATGCAAACTCCACACAGAAAGGCCCTCGTCGGCCACGGGACTCAAACCCGGACCTTCTTGCTGTGAGGCGACAGCGCTAACCACTACACCACCGTGCCGCCACAGTTGAAAGTAAACTCAGCACAATCCCAAAACAGTACTGTTAAAAAGTAAAGGTCTGTTAGAGTTTCTAAAGCTTTCAGGTTTCAATGTTGGGGACATTGAGCCTCGTTTATCAATCTTTTAGTAGAGTTGTGCGTTTGCATAAGCTAAAGTGAACTAAACATTTCCAATTCATATTTATGCGAGTTGAAGCAAATTGTTCACATTAGTTTGTATTGTCTGTGAATTTAAACACACCAATGAATACCAAATTTCTCATGTAAATCAGGGCTGTAGGGTGTGTGTGTGTGTGTCACACTGACTGGCAGCCTGAGTGCATTATGTAACAAAAAATAATTCCCATTGCTAGTTTTAGGCAGCTTAGAAACCGGCTCTTCCATTATTGCTGTTTCTTCCACGTTTTCTTAATGTGTTCTAGAAACGGCACTAAAACTTAGCTTCGAAACCACAAAATGCAACTTTGATGGGAAAAAAAATACATATATACACTACCATTCAAAAGTTTGGGGTCACCCAGACAATTTTGTGTTTTCCATGAAAAGTCACACTTTTATTTACCACCATAAGTTTTAAAATGAATAGAAAATATAGTCAAGACATTTTTCTGGCCATTTTGAGCATTTAATCGACCCCACAAATGTGATGCTCCAGAAACTCAATCTGCTCAAAGGAAGGTCAGTTTTATAGCTTCTCTAAAGAGCTCAACTGTTTTCAGCTGTGCTAACATGATTGTACAAGGGTTTTCTAATCATCCATTAGCCTTCTGAGGCAATGAGCAAACACATTGTACCATTAGAACACTGGAGTGAGAGTTGCTGGAAATGGGCCTCTATACACCTATGGAGATATTGCACCAAAAACCAGACATTTGCAGCTAGAATTGTCATTTACCACATTAGCAATGTATAGAGTGGATTTCTGATTAGTTTAAAGTGATCTTCACTGAAAAGAACAGTGCTTTTCTTTCAAAAATAAGGAAATTTCAAAGTGACCCCAAACTTTTGAACAGTAGTGTACAGTGTGTATATATATATATATATATATATATATATATATATATATATATATATATATATATATAAAATTGCTTACCTCTCTTCACGTCGAAAGAAGGAGGAAAGTTTTTGCTTGTTTTGATATGGCGAATTATTAACACGAGAAAATACTCGTAATTCGCAACTAAAAAGACTGCAGCTACACTGGCAGCTTGAACACACTTTCTAGTGCGATTGTGTTGCGCTTGCGCAGAACGGTGTCAGTCCTGCACGCCTTAGCACGTGCACCTGAAGGTGCGCCTTGGGCGCGCGCGCCTAACGAGTTCCGGCACGCGCGCCGTTAATAAACAACACCTGTCTTTAATCAATGAACTATGTTTGGGCTATTTAAGGACCGCGCCCATGCAAGGACGATGCAAAGTATTACGCCGTGTCTAGGAACGCGAAAAATCCGAAAAATAAATTTCTCCATTCGGAAAACCGGAGATTCTCAAGAGTTTTGTCAAATATCCGGATTTCTGGGTATTTCATCATTAGCAGAAAAAATCCGGAGGAATTTTCATGAAAATCTAAAAATCCAGAATTCCGGGAAAATCCGGAACACTTTCATGACTACCTGAGACACCAGTGATGCTGACCTCTTCTGCTCCTCGGACTTACAGTAATACATTTATGCCTGAGGACTACAGTTGACTTGCTAACTTTAGGGCTGCAGTTGTCATGAACGGTTTTGCACTCAAGTTTCTGTCAATGAACAGTTTATAACTTCAAGAAAACAGACTTCATGTTAAAACTATAATGATTTTCCTGGTTTCACAGTTATACTTTGTGACTATACAGGACCCAGTTACAGAAGTGAGTTATTTATAATCATGCTATCTGTTATCACCCAAATGAGGATGGGTTCCCTTTTGAGTCTGGGTCCTCTCGAGGTTTCTTCCTCATGTTGTCTGAGGGAGTTTTTCTGTAAAGCTGCTTTGCGACAATGTCTGTTGTTAAAAGCGCTATACAAATAAACTTGACTTGACTATTTTGTCCCTGGTTGATTCAGCAACACGCTCCGCTATTTTGTTTTTTTCTACTCACGGTCTGTGACCTGGGCGGCATGGTGGTGTCGTAGTTAGTGCTGTCACCTCACAGCAAGAAGGTTCTGGGTTTGAGCCCAGTGGCTGATGGGGGCCTTTCTGTGTGGAGTTTGCATGTTCTCGCCGTGTCTGTGTGGGTTCCCTCTGGGTGCTCTGGTTTCCCCCACAGTCCAAAAATATGCAGGTTAGGCTAATTGGTAGCTCTAAATTGACCGTAGGTGTGAATGGTTGTTTGTCTCTGCGATGATCTGGCAACTTGTCCAGGGTGTACCCTGCCTATCACCCATAGTCAGTTGGGATAGGCTCCAGCTTGCTCGCGACCCTGCACAGGATAAATGATTACAGATAATGGATGGATGGGTATTTGAGCTGATAACCTAGTAGTAGAGTAGCCAATCAGAGCACACGATTGCTCATATCCAGTGAATGTGGATAGAATAAAGTTTTATGTTCCCATATTCACATGGTTCCTGGGTGTCTATGGTTCTATTTTCCCACTGGACTATATTCCCAAAGCCTCATGTTTCCAAGGTCTCACTACATGGTGTCCTCTACAACCCCGATTCCAAAAAAGTTGGGACAAAGTACAAATTGTAAATAAAAACGGAATGCAAAGATGTGGAAGTTTCAAAATTCCATATTTTATTCAGAATAGAACATAGATGACATATCAAATGTTTAAACTGAGAAAATGCATCATTTAAAGAGAAAAATTAGGTGATTTTAAATTTCATGACAACAACACATCTCAAAAAAGTTGGGACAAGGCCATGTTTACCACTGTGAGACATCCCCTTTTCTCTTTACAACAGTCTGTAAACGTCTGGGGACTGAGGAGACAAGTTGCTCAAGTTTAGGGATAGGAATGTTAACCCATTCTTGTCTAATGTAGGATTCTAGTTGCTCAACCGTCTTAGGTCTTTTTTGTCGTATCTTCCGTTTTATGATGCCCCAAATGTTTTCTATGGGTGAAAGATCTGGACTGCAGGCTGGCCAGTTCAGTACCCGGACCCTTCTTCTACGCAGCCATGATGCTGTAATTGATGCAGTATGTGGTTTGGCATGGTCATGTTGGAAAATGCAAGGTCTTCCCTGAAAGAGACGTTGTCTGGATGGGAGCATATGTTGCTCTAGAACCTGGATATACCTTTCAGCATTGATGGTGTCTTTCCAGATGTGTAAGCTGCCCATGCCACACGCACTAATGCAACCCCATACCATCAGAGATGCAGGCTTCTTAACTGAGCGCTGATAACAACTTGGGTCGTCCTTCTCCTCTTTAGTCCAAATGACACGGCGTCCCTGATTTCCATAAAGAACTTCAAATTTTGATTCGTCTGACCACAGAACAGTCTTCCACTTTGCCACAGTCCATTTTAAATGAGCTTTGGCCCAGAGAAGACGTCTGCGCTTCTGGATCGTGTTTAGATACGGCTTCTTCTTTGAACTATAGAGTTTTAGCTGGCAATGGCGGATGGCACGGTGAATTGTGAACACAGATGATGTTCTCTGGAAATATTCCTGAGCCCATTTTGTGATTTCCAATACAGAAGCATGCCTGTATGTTATGCAGTGCCGTCTAAGGGCCCGAAGATCACGGGCACCCAGTATGGTTTTCCGGCCTTGACCCTTACGCACAGAGATTCTTCCAGATTCTCTGAATCTTTTGATGATATTATGCACTGTAGATGATGATGTGTTCAAACTCTTTGCAATTTTACACTGTCAAATTCCTTTCTGATATTGCTCCACTATTTGTCGGCGCAGAATTAGGGGGATTGGTGATCCTCTTCCCATCTTTACTTCTGAGAGCCACTGCCACTCCAAGATGCTCTTTTTATACCCAGTCATGTTAATGACCTATTGCCAATTGACCTAATGAGTTGCAATTTGGTCCTCCAGCTGTTCCTTTTTTGTACCTTTAACTTTTCCAGCCTCTTATTGCCCCTGTCCCAACTTTTTTGAGATGTGTTGCTGTCATGAAATTTCAAATGAGCCAATATTTGGCATGAAATTTCAAAAATGTCTCACTTTCGACATTTGATATGTTGTCTATGTTCTATTGTGAATACAGTATCAGTTGAGATTTGTAAATTATTGCTGTGGCAGTGGGGGCGTGGTCAAGCACCGGTCTGTGACAGGAGGGCGGAGTCAGGGAAGGTAAGTGGCAGAATCACTACACCTGTCGTTAATTAATGTTTGTGTGTGTTCCCAGTGACCGCGCCCTATTTAAGGAGAGAGAGTGAGAGCAGAGGGAGCTCTCTCCACAACTAGACGACTGATGTGTGTGCGTGTGTCAGTGTGTGAGAGAGTGCAGAGATCCGCTGAAAAGCTGAATAAAGTGAGTTTTGGTGAACTCAGTTCTGTCCTGCTGTCCTTCTGTGCTCCACCCCCTTACGCGAACTGTCACAGTGGTGCTGAAACCCGGGAGGAGTACAGAAGAGAACAGCCCCATGGAGTCCTCCACCTTTGCCGACCTGATCCACGCCCTCACCACAGCCCAACAGAGCCAGCACCAGGTGCTGCTCGCCCTCCGAAAGGAGCAAGAACAACGGTTCGAGGCCCTGGTGCTGGCGCAACAGGAAGATCATCGGGCATTCCAGCACCTCCTCGCGTCGGCGGGGTCCACCATCTCCACCGCTGCGGGCCCTTCCCCCCTCACCGTCATGAAGATGGGCCCGCAGGATGACCCCGAGGCATTCCTCACGCTCTTTGAGCAGGTAGCAGAGACCTCGGGGTGTCCAGTGGAACAGCGCGCGGCGCGCCTCCTCCCCCTGCTAACGGGAGAGGCGCAGCTGGCCGCACTACAGCTCCCCGCCGACCACTGGCTGGCCTATGCGGACCTTCGCCGGGCCGTCCTCCAGCGGGTGGGATGTACCCCGGAGCAACAACGTCAGCGTTTCCGCGCTCTGCGCTTGGAGGAAGTCGGCTGGCCGTTCGCTTTTGGCCAGCAACTCCGGGACGCCTGCTGGCAGTGCTTGAGGGCCGACAGCTGTGACACTGAGGGACTCATCGACCAGGTGGTACTGGAGCAGTTCGTCGCGCGTTTACCAGCGGGAACCGCAGAGTGGGTCCAGTGCTACCACCCAGCCTCACTGGATCAGGCAATCGAGCTGGCGGAGGACCATCTGGCGGCTGTCCCGACAGCAGACGACCTCTTCTTTTCTCTCTCTCCCCTCCTCCTGTGACTCCTCCTCGCCCTATTCCCCCACCGCGGAGGCGGAGGCCAGCACCACCTCGGCCGGCACCACCTCAGCCGGCCCGCCACACCCGCGGTGCCCTCCCGTGTCTCCCTTCTGTGTCTGTCTCTCCCCCCCCCTCAGGTGAGTGAGCCCCAGGAGCGCTAGTGCAGAGAGGAAGCCCGGGCCGGTTCGCTGGCGCTGCGGGGAGCCGGGCCACCTCCAACAGCAGTGCTTGGTAATGGAGGTGGGCGCGGTGGTTTGGATCCCCAATGCGCCAGGAGCCGCCCTTGATCAGGCCGGAGCGTATCGCATACCGGTGAGTATCCAAGGGGATACATATCAGGCGTTGGTGGATTCTGGCTGTAATCAGATCTCAATCCACCACAGCCTGGTGCAAGACGAGGCATTGGGGGGAGCACAATTGGTGAAGGTGTTGTGTGTGCACGGGGACGTTCACAACTACCCTCTAGTGTCGGTCCATATTTTTTTTCGAGGGGAAAAATTTAGAGTAAAGGCGGCGGTTAATCCTCGCCTCACCCACTCTCTAATTTTGGGGACTGATTGGCCGGGGTTTCGGGATTTAATGACACATTTAGTGAAGAGTGGGTCCTGCCATTTAACAGGGGGAGGTCCCAGTGTCGCTTTGGCGGGAGCAGCTGTCACAGAGCCGTCTACGTCATCTCCACGTCAGAGTGAGGAGCCGCCGGCCCCTCCTCTCTCTGTTGGGGAATCCCTCGCAGATTTCCCATTAGAGCAATCACGAGATGAGACTCTGAGGCATGCGTTTGACCAAGTGAGAGTAATCGATGGTCAAACGCTCCCGCCGAACACCACCCCATCCTTCCCCTACTTCACGATTATGAAGGATAGATTATACCGAGTGATGCAGGACACTCAAACTAAAGAGCGAGTCACGCAGCTTTTAATTCCGAAGAGCCGCCGGGAATTGATATTCCAGGCGGCTCACTTTAATCCCATGGCTGGACACTTAGGGCAGGATAAAACACTAGCCCGAATAATGGCCCGGTTCTATTGGCCAGAGATTCGCGGCGATGTCCGTAGGTAGTGTACGGCGTGCCGCGAATGCCAGTTAGTAAATCCAGCGGCCATTCCAAAAGTGCCTTTGCGCCCTCTACCGTTAATCGAGACCCCATTCGAAAGAATTGGGATGGATCTCGTCGGGCCATTAGATCGGTCAACACGAGGGTATTGCTTTATATTAGTTCTAGTGGACTATGCAATGCGATACCCGGAAGCAGTGCCTCTTCACAATATCTCAGCACGCAGTATTGCGGAGGCACTCTTCCGTGTTATCTCCCGAGTTGGAATCCCGAAAGAGATTCTGACTGACCAAGGCACCTCGTTTATGTCATGTACACTGAATGAACTGTATGGGTTGTTGGGTATTAAGCCGATCCGCACCAGCGTGTATCACCCACAAACGGACGGTTTAGTTGAATGGTTCAATCACACCCTCAAGAACATAATTAAAGAATTCGTAAGTGATGACGCACGTAATTGGGATAGATGGCTCGAACCCTTGCTCTTTGCAGTGCGAGAGGTCCCCCAAGCTTCCACGGGGTTCTCCCCGTTTGAACTGTTATACGGGCGTAAGCCGCGCGGCATCCTAGATGTGCTGCGGGAAAATTGGGAGGAAGGACCTTCACCAAGTAAAAACGAAATCCAATACGTTATTGACCTGTGCGCAAAACTCCACACCCTCACCCACCTAACCCAGGAGAATTTGCAGCAGGCCCAAGAACGACAGACCCGCCTGTACGACAAGGGTACGCGCCTTAGGGAGTTCGCACCAGGAGAGAAAGTACTAGTACTGTTGCCCACATCGAGCTCCAAATTAGTCACCAAGTGGCAAGGACCCTTTGAGGTCACACGGCGAGTCGGGGACGTTGAGTATGAGGTGAGGCAAACGGATAGGGGTGGGGCGCTACAGATTTATCACCTCAACCTGCTCAAACTCTGGAATGAGGAGCTCCCCGTGGTGTTGGTGTCGGTGGTTCCGGAGAAGGCGGAGCTGGGGCCGGAGGTGCAAAAGGGAACATTGGCGTCGCATACCTCTCCGGTCCCCTGTGGAGACCACCTCTCCCCGACACAACTCGCGGAGGTTGCCCAGTTGCAGACCGAGTTTTCGGACGTGTTCTTGCCCCTGCCTGGCCGCACCAACCTCATAGAGCACCACATTGAGACGCCCCCGGGGGTGGTAGTGCGTAGCCACCCTTACAGGTTACCCGAGCACAAGAAAAAGGTGGTTCGGGAAGAACTCGAGGCCATGCTCGAAATGGGCATTGTCGAGGAGTCCCACAGTGACTGGAGCAGCCCGGTGGTCTTGGTACCCAAGGCTGAAGGGTCGGTCCGGTTCTGTGTCGACTATAGAAAAGTCAACGTGGTGTCTAAATTCAATGCGTACCCAATGCCTCGTATTGACGAGTTGCTCGATCGGCTAGGCACGGCTCGTTTTTACTCGACACTGGATTTAACAAAGGGTTATTGGCAGATCCCCTTGACTCCATTATCCCGGGAAAAAACGGCCTTTTCCACACCGTTTGGCTTACACCAATTCGTCACACTTCCTTTTGGGCTGTTTGGGGCACCCGCTATGTTTCAGCGGCTGATGGACAGGGTCCTCCGCCCCCACGCCACCTATGTGGCCGCATACCTCGACGATATCATTATTTATAGTAATGACTGGCAGCGGCACTTACAACACCTGAGGGCCGTCCTTAAGTCGCTGAGGCGAGCAGGTCTCACAGCCAACCCAAAGAAGTGTGCGATTGCATGGGTGGAAGTATGGTATCTGGGCTTCCACTTGGGCAACGGGAAGGTGCGTCCACAAATTAACAAGACAGCAGCAATTGCGGCCTGCCCGAGGCCCAAGACCAAAAAGGGGGCGAGACAGTTCCTGGAGCTGGCTGGTTACTATCGTAGGTTTATACCTAATTATTTGGACGTCACCAGCCCGCTGACTGATCTCACTAAAAAGGGGGCACCAGATCCGGTCCAGTGGACGGAGCAATGCCAGCGGGCTTTCTCTGAGGTAAAGGCTGCACTGTGCGGGGGGCCACTATTACACTCCCCTGACTTCTCTCTCCCTTTTATGTTACAGACGGATGCGTCGGACAGAGGGCTGGGGGCCGTGTTGTCCCAGGAGGTGGAGGGGGAGGATTGTCCCGTGCTGTACATCAGCAGAAAGCTGTCGGTACGCGAGGGGCGCTACAGCACAATAGAAAAGGAGTGCCTCGCGATCAAGTGGGCGGTCCTCGCCCTCCACTACTACCTGCTGGGATGGCCTTTCACCCTCTGTTCGGACCACGTGCCCCTCCAGTGGCTCCACCGCATGAAGGATGCCAACGTGCGGATCACCCATTGGTATCTGGCACTCCAACCCTTTAATTTCAAGGTGGTCCACAGGCCGGGGGCGCAGATGGTTGTGGCAGACTTTCTCTCCCATCGGGGGGGGGGGAGTCAGCTGCAGGCCGGACGGCTGCCCGGCCTGAGTCGGGCGGTGGGGGTATGTGGCAGCGGGGGCGTGGTCAAGCGCCGGTCTGTGACAGGAGGGCGGAGTCAGGGAAGGTAAGTGGCAGAATCACTACACCTGTCGTTAATTAATGTTTGTGTGTCTTCCCAGTGACCGCGCCCTATTTAAGGAGAGAGGGCGAGAGCAGAGGGAGCTCTCTCCACAACTAGACGACTGATGTATGTGTGTGCGTGTGTCAGTGTGTGAGAGAGTGCAGAGATCCGCTGAAAAGCTGAATAAAGCGAGTTTTGGTGAACTCAGTTCTGTCCTGCTGTCCTTCTGTGCTCCACCCCCTTACACGAACTATCACAATTGCATTCCGTTTTTATTTACAATTTGTACTTTATCCCAACTTTTTTTAAATCGGGGTTGTACATTCCTTGGGCACCATGTTCCCAATTCCCAAAGCCCTGTGTACCCAGCCTATTTTATTCCCAGGACCCTATTTTTGATTCCTATGTTTTCATGGTTCTTTGTTCACAGTGTCCAATATTATTAGGTTATTATATGATTTCATTGTCCTATACTCTTTCAGGCCTATGTACACAGTGTATTACATTCCACGCACACCATGTTCCTAAGAGTCTGTGGTTCCAGACTGAAATGTTCTTGGAAACAACCCTATGTTCCCCAGGTCCTATGATTCAGTCTTATTCTGTGTCAAACCAATTTTCTTCAAGTACAAAGATTGCACAAAATAATTTACGAGGATAAGACATTCTATTTGGTGATTTAACACAATAATGTCACAAACTGAATCATTAACTAAATGCATGTTGTTTCAAACTTCTTACAATAGCTCAGGCATAAATATTTAATTTAATACAAGTATTTCTGACATGAGTTCTGTGCCTTTTAATAAATCAGTCGAATCACCTGAAAAGATTAAAAATTTCAAGGTTTCCTGCTTGCTTAGGTCATTACCTCTTTTTATGATGACTGACATATCCTCACATCACTGCTGCTGATTACAGAAGACCATCTATTATAATATTACTACAATGTCAAAAAAGCAACCACACACTTAGCAAATTCACCCCCTCAGACGTGCCTGTCTCACTAGACACAGAAATTTAAATAATGACAGTGGCACAATTAGAAATACTACTGAACGATAAAACTTTATATCCATCAACACCTATTTAATCGAGAAAAAGCAATGGTGAAATAGGCAATTTCATGGTGAAAAAATCCATCAGACATCACGGTTAACAAGTCTGGTTAACTAAAGTTTAGCCTCAAGAAGCCTTTGAATGAGTGAGTCAATGAACAACAACATGTCGAGAACATAACCTAGGCCTACAACAGTTTCTTTAGTATTCAGAACAAGAACATTCATTTGGTATACAAGCGTTCGTTTTCATTTTGGAATCCAGGCGACTTTTACCTTGTGAAAACAAAGAGCGATAACAAAGAAAGAAAAATATCTTGCTTCTCAGAAATAAATCTCAAAATGTTAGGCTATGTGAAACATTTCATCCTTTTACACACGTAATGTCCCAAACAGTAGTGGCACACAGCTTTGCGCATTCAGTTTGGCAGCCATGGGTCAACTTACAAGGGTACTTTCCTACTTTTCTGGAACGCGAAGTCGTTAATTAAATCATTGAACTCAAGCTGGCGTAGCGTGTGAAGACATGGTGGACAGTGATCATATTGACAATGACAGGTGATTTATGCGACGGGACAAGGTGGGCTTCCTTACGGGTGGCGAAATGCATCAAAAATGTTATCAATATGATCAAAACTTCTGAAAATATTGTTTCATAGTTTCCGATCTCGCTACCTCCGAGGCCCTGGGCAGCTGCCCATGAAGCCCATTAGAATAACGCGTCCTTGCACACTTGTCATGTTTGCTTGAAATTTCATAGACGTTTCTGGCAAATTTGTGAATAAATATGTCCAAGGTCAAGCAAAGCATGAGCTTTTTAAAAGGTTTGCTTTCAGAATGTGGCCTTCAAGCTTTTGATTTCCCACATGCACTCTTGTACAGTGTCTTCCAAAAGTATTCATCCCCCTTGGTGTTTGTCCTGTTTTGTCGCATTACAAGCTGGAATTAAAACGGAATTATTGGGGAGCACCATTTGATTTACACAACATGCCACTTTAAAGGTGAATTTTTTTTTTATTGTGACACAAACAATAATCAAGATGAAAAAACAGAAATCTGGAGTGTGCATAGGTATTCACCCCTTCCATAAGAAACCCCTAAATAAGAGCTGGTCCAACCAATTCACTTCATAAGTCACATAATTAGTTGATTAAGATCCACCTGTGTGCAATCAAAGTGTCACATGATCTGTCACATGATGTCTGTATAAATCAACCTGTTCTGGAAGGACCCTGACTCTGTAACACGATTCAGCAAGCAACATGAAAACCAAGGAGCCTCCAAACAGGTCAGAGACAAAGTTGTGGAGAAGTATAGATCAGGGTTGGGTTATAAAAAATATCCCAAACTTTAAATATCCCGCAGAGCACCATTAAATCCATTATAGCAAAATGGAAAGAATATGGCACCACTACAAACCTGACAAGAGAAGGCCCCACCCACCAAAACTCACAGACCGGGCAAGGAGGGCATTAATCAGAGATGCAACAAAGATAACACTGAAGGAGCTGCAAAGATCCACAGCGGAGATGGGAGTATCTGTCCATAGGACCACTTTAAGCTGTGCACTTCACAAAGTGGGGCTTTATGGAAGAGTGGCCAGAAAAAAGTCCTTGCTTAAAGAAAAAAATAAGAAAACACATTTGGAGTTTGCCCAAGAGCATGTGGCAGACTCCCCAAACACATGGAAGAAGATTCTCTGGTCAGATGAGACTATAATTGAACTTTTTGGCCATCATGGGAAACGCAGTGTGATGTGCAAACCCAACACCCTGAGAACACCATTCCTACAGTGAAGCATGGTGGTGGCAATATCATGCTGTGGGGATGTTTTTCATCTGCAGGGACAGGAAAGCTGGCAGGACTGAAGGAAAGATGGATGGCACTAAATACAGGGCAATTCTGGAGGAAAACTGGTTTGAGTCAGCCAGAGGTTTGAGACTGGGACGAAGGTTCACATTCCAGGAGGACAATGACCTGCTGGAACATACTGCTAATGCTAAACTGGAGTCGTTTAAAGGGAAAATTTTAAATGTCTTGGAATGGCCTAGTCAAGTCATTTATTTGTATAGCGCTTTTAACAATAAACATTGTCGCAAAGCAGTTTTACAGAATTTGAACCACTTAAAACATGAGCTAATTTTATCCCTAATCTATCCCCAATGAGCGCGACAGTGGCAAGGAAAAACTCCCTCAGACGACATGAGGAAGAAACCTCGAGAGGAACCAGACTCAAAAGGGAACCCATCCTCATTTGGGCAACAACAGACAGCATGACTATAACATTAACAGTTTTAACATGAAGTCAGTTTCGTTGATGTTATAAACTCTTCATTGATGGAAACTTGAGTGCAAAACTGTTCACGACAACTGCAGTCCTAAAGTTAGCAAGTCAACTGTAGTCCTCAGCCATAAAAGCATTACTGTAAGAGACCAGAGCGTCCTCCAGGTGTGACTTTCAACTGTCCACATGGGGCCGTCCTCCACAGGAGCGATGTGATGAGACTCCAACCAGACACAGGGCACCAGGATGGATCAAGCAGGTCCGAGGAGCAGAAGAGGTCAGCATCTCGATCCCAGGACCAACATGTAACTCAGAGGGACAGATTGGGGGGGGGAAGAGGGAGAGAAAACACAGGTTGTTAGGTATGCCCACCTAGGTATGCCTCGTTAAAGCCCAGGCCTCAATCCAACTGAGAATCTGTGGCATAACTTGAAGATTACTGTACACCAACGCAACCCATCTAACTTGAAGGAGTTGGAGCAGTTTTGCCTTGAGGAATGGACAAAAATCCCAGTGGCTAGATGTGCTAAGCTAATAGAGACATACCCAAGAGACTTGCAGCTGGAATTGCAGCAAAAGGTGGCTCTACAAAGTATTGACTTTGGGGGATGAATACACATGCATACTCCAGATTTCTGTTTTTATCATCCTAATTATTGTTTGTGTCACAATAAAATAAAAAAAAAAAAACAATTTTCATCTTTAAAGTTGTAGACATGTTGTGTAAATCAAATGGTGCTAACTCCCCAAAAATCCATTTTAATTCCAGCTTGAAATGCAACAAAACAGGACAAACACCAACGGGGATGAATACTTTTGCAAGACATTGTACTTCTATCTTTGCGGGGCCTCACTGACGTAATACATTCCCAAGATGGATCTTAACCATCATAACTAAATGCTTATCCCCACCCCTTACCCTAACCTAAACCTCATTCTAAACCTTAACCCTCAAGCAGCCCTTTGAAGAAGTGAGGACCAGCCAAAATGTTCTCATTTCCCAAAAATGTCTCAGTTGGTAAAAAACATTCTGGTCCTCAATATGTACCAAGTGTACACACACACACACACACACACATTCAGGATCATTTATTAAATTCCTGGGCAATACCTGAGTTTTACCAAGCCATCAGTGACTGTGATTAAAAGTATTTTTCCAGTCCTGCTTTCAGTTCTGAAATACAACTCCCTCCAGATTTCATTTAGTTATTAAATTCATTGAAGAAATCATTTTAACCCACATTAATAACTATTCAATCATCTTTATTTAAATCCAGCAGCATAATTAATTTAATTTAAAACATTCCTCAAATGTCTGATTAAAAATTATCCCTGATATTCGTTACGGTTTTGGATAATGACTTGCAAATTTCAGATCCTCATAGACAGACATACAGGATTAAAATATGTATTTAGCTCATGGGGCAATACTAAAAAATTTCACTCTGGGGATCTGGCAATGTAACTTTTTTCTCAAAACACAGCTTTTTTTTAAATTAATTTTCTATCCCCAGTGATAACATTCAGACACCCTGGATACCAATTTACATAGCAACCAAAGTGAACTGCATTTAGTGTACTGGGAATATTTTTGGCCAAGTGTTTCCTTTAACAGCTCGGAACCAGTTCCTTCTCACTTGTAAGGCGAAAAAAATAAATGCAACTGGAACATAAACGTAAACACTTCTCAGGATGTTCACAGAATCTGTGTCAATCTCAAGCAGGAGGGGAAAAAGGAGTATGAAGAACATGATGTGGGATAGACATATTTTAGCAAGTGCTCTGTTGCCCCTTTTCCACCAAAGCAGTTCCAGGGCTGGTTCGGGGCCAGTGCTTAGTTTGGAACCGTGTTTTCTGTTTCCACTGACAAAGAACTGGCTCTGGGGCCAGAAAAACCGGTTCCAGGGTAGCACCAACTCTCTGCTGGGCCAGAGGAAAGAACCTCTTATGTCAGCGGGGGGGCGGAGTTGTTAAGACCAACAACAATAACAAGACCGCGAAAGATCGCCATTTTTAAGCGACGAGAAGCAGCATCTGTACAAACGCGAAGTCTCATCTCATCTCATTATCTCTAGCCGCTTTATCCTTCTACAGGGTCGCAGGCAAGCTGGAGCCTATCCCAGCTGACTACGGGCGAAAGGCGGGGTACACCCTGGACAAGTCGCCAGGTCATCACAGGGCTGACACATAGACACAGACAACCATTCACACTCACATTCACACCTACGGTCAATTTAGAGTCGCCAGTTAACCTAACCTGCATGTCTTTGGACTGTGGGGGAAACCGGAGCACCCGGAGGAAACCCACGCGGACACGGGGAGAACATGCAAACTCCACACAGAAAGGCCCTCGCCAGCCCCGGGGCTCGAACCCAGGACCTTCTTGCTGTGAGGTGACAGCGCTAACCACTACACCACCGTGCCGCCCCAAACGCGAAGTCATCCATTATTATTATTATTATTGTTGTTGTTGCTGCTGCTGCTTCTTCCGCGTTGTTTTTGCTTCAATATTCGCGCCAAGGTTTATGCAAACGTAGCAATGTAACTGACGTATACAGCGACGTAACTGACGTATACAGCGACGTAATGACGTGGCTTCCTTTAGCACCGCGAGCTATGGAAAAGCAAACTAGTTCTCAGCTGGCTCGCAAGTTGAACGAATTGTGAACCAGCACCAGCAATGGCCCTGAACCAGCCCTGGAACCGATTTGGCGGAAAAGGGGTATCTGTCAGATTGCAAGCACTCATGGATCTGAGAGACCCTTCCTGCACTGTTCTCCGAATCGAAATTATGGATTTGATCAACTGGTCACTTCACGCAATTGACACAATCTTCTCGACGAGAAGTCTGGGTTCGGGGGAACCTGCCTGTCCTGCCGGAACGTTTGCAGCCAGATACACCATGGATGCCTGGGAGAAGTGGCGTGTGGTGTGCTTGGCGATTCTTTCCGTGGAGGACATTGAGGATATTTACCTATTCGGAACCATGATCACAGGATTTTTGCTGATTGGACTTGGTATTGCCTTGGTGTATCGAGGAAATCAGTTAACGGTGGCAGCTGTTCAAAGCCCCACAAAGCTGCCCGACATGATTGAGGCGGTGGGCAGAGCTGTCGGCACTCAGACTGTGGCTGTTCAGAACTTGAGTCGCAACATTGATAACATCATGGAGAAGTTGATGGCTTTGCAAAGAGAAATGGATCATTTTGGTGGCCAGAATGGACAAGCGGGTTAAGCGAAAAAGGACACGTCTACCCATCTTAAGTCTAAACAAATTCCAATCTTATCTTGGCTCTCCTAGCCAGCACTGCCTTCAAGGCCGTCGCTGTAGAAACGCGATTCTCCCCCTGGAGTTCACTGCAGTGAGACTTTCTCTGTTTTTTTTTCCTATACTTTCTTTCTGTCTGTACTATGAAAGCTAAGTCGAACCTGAGTCAAATTGCTCGTGTGTGTAACATACCTGGCAATAAAGTGCTTCTGATTCTGATGTAAGTGCAAGGGAGAGCAGGGATGTAAACAGGAAGCATAGTCAGAAAGCATGCAGGGGTCAGTCAATCAGCAAACAGAATAGTAGAGAGCGGACTAAAGAGTTAAACGTAGTAAAGGTTCGTGCAGGCAGGCTCAATATGACTGGGTAAACACAGAACAATACTTCGCACTGAAGGTGTGTGAGGGAAAGGCTTAAGTAGCACTGCTGATTAATGACAGTCAGCTGAACTTAATAAGAGGGAGACGGGGCCCTGTGAACTTTGGGTGTTGTAGTCTTGGGAAGCCATGTTTGTAGTTCGGTTAGAGTTTCGACTCACAACGCCATTACTGACGCTCTGACAAAACTTAACATGATCATGGAAGCAAATTGGAGACAAATCAACCAAGTGTGCTTCTGTAGGATTTTTTTCCACTGATGCTAAAAGAAGTCACCCAAAATTTCACTGCAAATCAGAAGCTGTTTGATTTTCTTGTGCTTCATATTTACACATTTTCTGCAAAACACATATACACTGAGATACATTACATACTGTATGTACATGAATCCGTCTCAGAAACCGGTCTCTCATTTGGGATATTATGGTCAAAAAATTAATTTTCTAATTTTACTTTTTTTTTTGCATTTACCTAACACTCAATGTTTCTTTTGTCATGTTTAATAAGAATAAAGATAGTATCTTGCTTTATCTGGCCTCCACTGTGGAATTTTTTTTTTATTACAATTCAAATGCTTTTGTAAAATTGATTTCCATATAAAATAACTCCATCATGAAGAATTAAAGCCCCTCCTTCACAGATGAGTGAAAATATTGAATACATTTCCTCTTTTTGATTGTTTGGGTTAAAAATGCCAAGTTATGATGACTGAATTGATTATTCACTTAAATATGAATAATATGAGACATTTTGGGTATTTGATATGGCGAAATAGGACACAATGGAAAAATCAAGAACACACCGGAAAGATGAGAATGACGGCGGTGGTAAAAGAACAGCGACTGTACCGGCTGAAGGTCGCGCGGGTCTCTGCTGCGGCGCACGAGCAACGGGACATCACTACCGCACCGGACAGAGCGTGAGGTGGGGGCGGGGCAAAATGACTGGCCGTAGATTCTATCAAAAGTTCGATCTAAATTGACCATGGCTGCAAAATATTGGCCAAAAATATGCAAACACTACGAAATATGAAAGTAAGATGAAAAAGAAACATTCTGTTGCCTTATACTGCAAGACTAAAACAAAATAAAACTGTCAAAACTCACCTTTTCAACGATAACGTCCGAACAGATCACTCGCGTAACAAAGACCGCAAATGGAAGCACGATCAACTTCTAACTGTTGGAGTGGAAAATTCCATTCTACACATGCAAATTGTTAATGTGTGTCCTTCCCTGCACACAAATAACACGCTATGGTAAAAAATAGACCACGACTCATTTTATAGCTCAGAAATTCATACAAGACCAGCTACCATCGTAACATATTCTGTAAGAAACATATTCTATACCTAACTTTCAGCTTTCGTTTTAAAAAGCAAAATTGCAGATTTATAACTAAATTTTTATATGGCGTAATGATTTTAAGTTACTACTTTTGGTGAGGTAGTGACCTCGACCCTGAGGTTTTCCGTTTAGATCAAAATGCACAATCGTATTGGTTTTGGGTTTGCGGAAAACGGAGTTATGACGGCGATGAAATATTTTGCGTGATGTTTTATTACGGTTATGGTTATTCTGTGAGCGCACCAATCCTTAGGTGTATAAAGTTACAACTTAAAATACAATCAGTGATAACTGTAGACTTTTCAGTGGACTACAGCCTTTTTAAGGGAACGCGATGTAGTCGACCATTTATCATGTCCCAGATCAAGCCGCCATTTTTCCACAAATTTGCAGAATTTTTGCCAAATTCTGAATAGAGTATTCACATCAAAGATTTAGTTTTATCTGGATTATTTCTTTCATCGTTTTATTTCAAATTAAAACCAACATCACCATTCAAAACCGTATAGTTTATTGACTGGGAGTATATTTAGTGGGGGACCCCCACAGTACCCAGTTTCTGAGACAGACCCACATACAAAATAAAGTTTTTTTCTTGCTCTGCTCTGGCTACGAAAATGAAACACAGAGTTAAAAAAGCTAGGAGATCACTCAGACAGACATCATTAAATATGAAGGAGCAGAAAAATGATTGATGAAAATGTTCCTGTGGAAGGACAGAGTGAAAGTAAAAGATGTGTGGTGTAAAAGTCTGCATCATTCCCATTCTGTCCAAGATGATCCAAGATCTGTGCGCTATTTGTAATTTCACACTACATGCAGGACCTCAGCTGAGTCATTCTATATCTGCTAACACTGCGGCAGCCAAGTCATTTTATGCTAATTCCTCACTCACCTAATCATGTTAATGCTAACACTGGATCAGCCTGAAACAGCTGGATCAAGTGCTATTTTATAAGCATCTGAATAATGATTGTGGAAGCCATATTGTTGCACTGAACCAAATTTGTGGTGATTAATGTGATTATGATGGCACGGTGGTGTAGTGGTTAGCGCTGTCGCCTCACAGCAAGAAGGTCCGGGTTCGAGCCCCGTGGCCGGCGAGGGCCTTTCTGTGTGGAGTTTACATGTTCTCCCCGTGTCCGTGTGGGTTTCCTCCGGGTGCTCCGGTTTCCCCCGCAATCCAAAGACATGCAGGTTAGGTTAACTGGTGACTCTAAATTGACCGTAGGTGTGAATGGTTGTCTATGTGTCAGCCCTGTGATGACCTAGTGACTTGTCCAGGGTGTACCCTGCCTTTTGCCCGTAGTCAGCTGGGATAGGCTCCAGCTTGCCTGCGACCCTGTAGAGCAGGATAAAGCAGCTAGAGATAATGAGATAATGTGATCACAACTCACACTATTCTTGCAGACATAGTGTATATATTTCCTGCTTCATTCTGCATTTTCGATGCCTGAAAGAAAGCAAGAAAGACTGTTACTGAGGTAAGTGTAAAGAAAAACATCTGCTCAAAACATGAGGCTGCTGAGTGAACCAGTATGGTTTCCAGCCTTTCAGGAAACAGACTGCCTTTTTTTGGGAGCAGATTATTATAGTCCCCACTATAGACCTCATTATAAACACCACTCAGACTCCATGAGACACAATTACAGACCCCATTCTTTTTCCCATAGCCAGCAAGGGTTGTCAGGGCACCACTGATGGCATGTTTAGGGTAAGGGTCAGTGTCTTGGGCATTTAAACATTGGTCATTGGTGTGTCTAGGGAATTTAAACTTGGTGGAGCCCATCCCTCTACAAGGTTGATCGATGGACAACTTAGAGTAGCCAGTTAGCCTTTGAATTGTGGGGGAAACCAGAGCACCCAGATGAAACCCACAGACATGGGGAGAATATGCAAACTCCACACAGAAAGACCCCTCGTCTGCTGTGAGGTTTGAATCCGGAACCTTCTTGTTATGAAGCGACAGCGCTAACCACTGCACTGCCGTGCTGCCACAGACACCGTTAGAGACCCCATTACAGAAACCACTACAGACCCTTACAGAATCCACTACAGACTCAGTTACATATGCCATTACAGATTCCATTACAAATCCCATTACAGACACCATTACAAATCCCACTACAGACCTCATTACTGACACCATTACAAACCCCACTACAGACGCCATTACACACCTCATTACGGACACCATTACAGATACCATTAAAGAACCCACTACAGGCCTCATGACAGACACCAATATAGACCCCATTACAGACCTCATTACAGACACCATTACAGACACCATTACAGACATAACTAAAGACCCCGTTACAGAAACCACTACAGACCCTTACAGATTCCACTACAGACTCAGTTACATATGCTATTACAGATTCCATTACAGACCTCATTACAGACACCACTAAAGACCCCATTACAGACACCACTAAAGACACCATTACAAACCCCAATACAGACCTCATTATAGATACCATTACAGACCTCATTACAGGCCTCATTACTGGCACCACTACAGACCTCATTACAGACACCACTACATACCTCATTACTGACACCATTACAGACACCACTACATACCTCATTACTGACACCATTACAGACACCATTACAGACCTCATTACATGTACAGACACATTACAGACACCATTCTAGACCTCATTACAGACACCATTACTGACATAATTACAGACCTCATTACAGACACGATTACTGACACCATTCTAGACCTCATTACAGACACCATTACTGACACCATTCTAGACCTCATTACAGACACCACTACATACCTCATTACTGACACCATTACAGACACCATTCTAGATCTCATTACAGACACCATTACAGACACCATTCTAGACTTCATTACAGACACCAATCTAGACCTCATTACAGACACCATTACAGACCTCATTACAGACACCATTACTGACACCATTCTAGACCTCATTACAGACACCATTACAGACACCATTCTAGACCTCATTACTGACACCATTACTGACACCATTCTAGACCTCATTACAGACACCATTACTGACACCAATCTAGACCTCATTACAGACACCATTACAGACCTCATTACAGACACCATTACAGACACCGTTACAGACCTCATTACAGACACCATTACTGACAACATTCTAGACCTCATTACAGACACCACTACATACCTCATTACTGACACCATTACAGACACCATTCTAGATCTCATTACAGACACCATTACAGACACCATTCTAGACCTCATTACAGACACCAATCTAGACCTCATTACAGACACCATTACAGACCTCATTACAGACACCATTACTGACACCATTCTAGACCTCATTACAGACACCATTACAGACACCATTCTAGACCTCATTACAGACACCATTACTGACATAATTGCAGACCTCATTACAAACACCATTACAGACACCATTCTAGACCTCATTACGGACACCATTACTGACATAATTGCAGACCTCATTACAAACACCATTACAGACACCATTCTAGACCTCATTACAGACACCATTACTGACACCATTCTAGACCTCATTACAGACACCATTACAGACCTCATTACAGACACCATTACTGACACCATTCTAGACCTCATTACAGACACCATTACAGACCTCATTACAGACACCATTACTGACACCATTCTAGACCTCATTACAGACACCATTACTGACACCATTCTAGACCTCATTACAGACACCACTACATACCTCATTACTGACACCATTACAGACACCATTACAGACCTCATTACAGACACCATTACAGACACCATTCTAGACCTCATTACTGACACCATTACAGACACCATTCTAGACCTCATTACAGACACCATTACTGACACCAATCTAGACCTCATTACAGACACCATTACTGACACCAATCTAGACCTCATTACAGACACCATTACAGACCTCATTACAGACACCATTACAGACACCGTTACAGACCTCATTACAGACACCATTACTGACACCATTCTAGACCTCATTACAGACACCACTATATACCTCATTACTGACACCATTACAGACACCATTCTAGATCTCATTACAGACACCATTACAGACACCATTTTAGACCTCATTACAGACACCAATCTAGACCTCATTACAGACACCGTTACAGACCTCATTACAGACACCATTACTGACACCATTCTAGACCTCATTACAGACACCATTACAGACACCATTCTAGACCTCATTACTGACACCATTACAGACACCATTCTAGACCTCATTACAGACACCATTACTGACATAATTGCAGACCTCATTACAAACACCATTACAGACACCATTCTAGACCTCATTACAGACACCATTACTGACATAATTGCAGACCTCATTACAAACACCATTACAGACACCATTCTAGACCTCATTACAGACACCATTACTGACATAATTACAGACCTCATTACAGAAATCATTACAAACCCCACTACAGACCTTATTACACACGCCATTACAGACCCCATAACAGACACTATGTCAGAAAGAGAAACTAATGGCATGAACCTTCTAAAAGACAGAGTTGATTATCATTTTCAGAATTTCAGATTAGTCTCTCTGTCAGAGAAGTTAAAATGGCAAGTTGGCTGTGGGCTTTGATGTGTGTGGAACATCTGTTTAAATGTCTCACCTTTTCACATCATCAGTCTGACGTGCAGCTCGGTTGTCTCAGTGCGATAAGAGTTATAATTGCAATGTCTTCTTCCTGCTGTCACATTCAAGCCCGGATGATTAAGAAGCTGTTTCTCGTGGCATTTTTAAAGTCCAAAATTTTGAAAATAAAAATAAAAAACCTTGGAAATATTAGTGAGGATCTGGAAAAGCATAAAGCTGGGCTACAAACTGTGATTATAATCAGGAGGTATACACACAAGTGACAAATTTAAGGAAAAAGCACTAACTGTGTTTACTTTCTGCTTATAATCATCCGTTCTGAAACACACACTACTACACAAACACAAGGGTTTGGGGTTCTTTCATTCTGTGTGTTGATTGTTTTGGGGCTCATTTTACCTGAAGTGATTAAAATCTTGATGTTGTGTGTCTCTGAGAGAATTGATACAGCAGGGTTCCAAATCCCTGCCTTTTGTCTTTAAGTGTCGTGACGGTACGATGAGCTGTAATTAGATCCTGAGAGAAGTTCACAAATAATTACTGCAATTATCTACTGATGCAATCAATTAGCATATCTGTTGTTACGGGATGCAAAAGAGATCAGGGATAGATAGATAGATAGATAGATAGATAGATAGATAGATAGATAGATAGATAGATAGATAGATAGATAGATAGATAGATAGATCACAGAAAAGACAGACAGACAGACAGACAGGCAAGCATACAGAAATATGAACAGACATGTAGAAAGACAGATGAGCACACAGGTGGACACAAAGACAGACAGGGTGATAAACAGACAGACAGATACAAAGACAGACACACAAACAGAAAGACAGGCAGACAGAAAGACAGACAGGCAGACAGAAAGAAAAACAGAAATAAAGAAACACTACACAAGTGGCATAAAGACAGGCAGGCAGACATACAGAAAGAAGACAGAGAGAAAGACAGACAAATAGACAGATATATATACATATACACAAAGACACACAGGCAGACAGGCAAAAAGAGAGAAAGACAAAGACAGACAGACAGGCTCACAAACAGGTAGACAGACAGGTAGACAGAGCTCTGTGAATCTGAATCACTCAGCCAAATTAATGAAATGTAATTTTTCAAGATAATTTGACGTCTCGTTAATTTTTCTCTGCACATCCTTCAAGCAATGTCTCTCAAATGCATTTACAGAGAGAATAACAGGAAGACAAATGAGAGAGAGAGAGAGAGAGAGAGAGAGATGTACAATGAGACGATTATTATGCAGAACCTGAGGAACTTATTCCTCAGTGAAATTAATTCATGTATTGTTTTCTACCAAACTCAAAGTTATATATCTCCTGCCCTCTGCTGGTTTCAAACACACACACACACACACACACACACAAATTCATAAAGGTATCTAATTGTGTTTTCACAATAGGACACAATTGGAAATGAATGTTCACTGGGTAATATTCACCGGGGTACAGAGTGTACTCACTAATGACAAAAAAAAGTGGGGAAAAAAGAAGATTCAAAGAGAGAGAGAGAGAGAAAAAAGCAAACAAAGAAATTAAGATGTTTATCAAGCAAGAAAGGACAGGGAAAAATACTGATATGAAAAATATTGGGGGGGGCATTAACATATGCACAAGAAAGAAAGAAAGAAAGAAAGAAAGAAAGAAAGAAAGAAAGAAAGAGCAAAAATTACTGTAAGAAAGAAAAAAGAAATGATAAAAGAAAAGACTCCCATCCGAAAGAAGAAAAGAACAGAAAATTAAATGAAAAGTGTCAAGAAAGAAAGAAAGAAAGAAAGAAAGAAAGAAAGCTACTTTTAGAAAGAAGACAAGAAAAGAAAGAAAAATATAATTCCATTAGGGAAAAAAAGAAAAGAAAAATTCTCCAATTCACCAGCCACATCCACCTCACATCCGTGGTTAACCATGATTGGTCGGTTTAAGCAGAAGGTTCTCATGCTTGCAGCTGATTGGCTGAAGAAGCCCACAGTCCCCCGTGTCATTTTTCAGAAGCTTGGCTTCCTTTGCACATGCCATGAAGACAACTCAAGTTATTACATTTTTCAGGAGTTTCTTTCAGGATCAATAAAGTCTACCTTATTTTAGTTTCATTCCAGTAGATACGTGAAATTAAGTACAGGTAGCTTCACTGATTAGTAGTAGTAGTAGTAGTTTGCCAGCATAAAAAGGATTTGTTTGACAGCACGCATTGGATTGACCAATACTCAGAACCATGAGAAAGTTCAAGGAACTCAGTGAAGATCTAAGAAGGAGGATTGTAGATTTACACAAGTTGGGAAGGTCTCTTGGAGCCATTTCTAAACAACTGTAGATTCCAAGCTCATCAGTTCAAACAAGTCTACATAAGTACAAGTTAATCAGATGTGTCACCACTTTGGCAAGGTCTGAAAGAAGACCCAAACTGTCACCCTCAGATGAGAGGAAATTGGTTAGGATGTTCAGGAACAACCCAGGAACCACCAAGGCAGGCTCAAGCCTGCCATGAACTGGAAACTGCTGGAACACCAGCGCCACTGTTCACAGTGAAGCAAGTTTTACATCGCCATGGACTGAGAGGGTGCCCCTGCTCCAAAATTGACACCTTCAAGCTCAACTGAAATTTGCAGCTGCCCACATGGACAAGCCAAATGCCTTCTGGAGAAACGTTTTATGCTCAGACGAGACAAAGATTGAGCTGTTTGGCCACAATGACAAGAGTTATGTTTGGAGGAGTAAAGGTGAGGCTTTCAAACCTAAGAACACTGTACCAACTGTCAAGCATGGTGGTGGTAGCATCATGCTCTGGGGTTGTTTTGCTGCCAGTGGGACGGGTGCATTGCACAAAGTGGATGGAATAATGAAGGAGGATTACTTCCAAATTCTTCAGCTTCACCTTAAATCAACAGCTAGACGGTTGAAACTTGGACACAATTGGGTGTTCCAACAGGACAATGATCCAAAACACATCAAAACTGGTTTTGGAATGGATAAAGCAGGCTGCTTCTGTAATGGCCTTCCCAAAGCCCCAGCCTCAACCCTATTGAAAATTTGTGGACTACTCCTAAAAGCCAAGTCTGTGCCAGGAAACCAACCAATTTAAATGAACACTACCAATTCTGCCAAGACGAGTGGTCAAATATCCAGCTAGAATTATGCCAGAAGCTTGTTGATGACTACCAAAAGTATCTGATCGAGGTGCAACTTGCTAAAGAGACACTTAACCAAATATTAATGGGTGTGTGTGTGTGTATATATATACAGTTAGGTCTATAAATATTTGGACAGAGACAACATTTTTCTAATTTTGGTTCTGTACATTACCACAATGAATTTTGAACAAAACAATTCAGATGCAGTTGAAGTTCAGACTTTCAGCTTTAATTCAGTGGGTTGAACAAAATGATTGCATACAAATGTGAGGAACTGAAGCATTTTTTAAACACAATCCCTTCATTTCAGGGGCTCAAAAGTAATTGGACAAATTAAATAATTGTAAATACAATGTTCATTTCTAATACTTGGTTGAAAACCCTTTGTTGGCAAAGACTGCCTGAAGTCTTGAACTCATGGACATCACCAGATGCTGTGTTTCCTCCTTTTTAATGCTCTGCCAGGCCTTTACTGCAGCGGTTTTCAGTTGCTGTCTGTTTGTGGGCCTTTCTGTCTGAAGTTTAGTCTTTAACAAGTGAAATGCATGCTCAATTGGGTTGAGATCAGGTGACTGACTTGGCCATTCAAGAATATTCCACTTCTTTGCTTTAATAAACTCCTGGGTTGCTTTGGCTTTATGTTCTGGGTCATTGTCCATCTGTATTATGAAACACCGACCAATCGGTTTGGCTGGATTTGAGCACACAGTATGTCTCTGAATACCTCAGAATTCATCCGGCTGCTTCTGTCCTGTGTCACATCATCAATAAACACTAGTGACCCAGTGCCACTGGCAGCCATGCATGCCCAAGCCATCACACTGCCTTCGCCATGTGTTATAGATGATGTGGTATGCTTTGGATCATGAGCTGTACCACGCTTTCGCCATACTTTTTTCTTTCCATCATTCTGGTAGAGGTTGATCTTGGTTTCATCTGTCCAAAGAATGTTCTTCCAGAACTGTGCTGGCTTTTTTAGATGTTTTTTAGCAAAGTCCAATCTAGCCTTTTTATTCTTGAGGCTTATGAGTGGTTTGCACCGTGCAGTGAACCCTCTGTATTTACTTTCATGCAGTCTTCTCTTTATGGTAGATTTGGATATTGATACGCGTACCTCCTGGAGAGTGTTGTTCACTTGGTTGGCTGTTGTGAAGGGGTTTCTCTTCACCATGGAAATTAATCTGTGATCATCCATCACTGTTGTCGTCTGTTGGTGTCCAGGTCTTTTTGCATTGATGAGTTCACCAGTGCTTTCTTTCTTTCTCAGGATGTACCAAACTGTAGATTTTGCCACTCCTAATATTGTAGCAATTTCTTGGATGGGTTTTTTTCTGTTTTCGCAGCTTAAGGATGGCTTGTTTCACCTGCATGGAGAGCTCCTTTGACCGCATGTTTTCTTCACAGCAAAATCTTCCAAATGCAAGCACCACACCTCAAATCAACTCCAGGCCTTTTATCTGCTTAATTTAGAATGACATAACAAAGGAATTGCCCACACCTGCCCATGAAATAGCCTTTGAGTCAATTGTCCAATTACTTTTGGTCCCTTTAAAAACAGGGTGGCACATGTTAAGGAGTTGAAACTCTTAAACCCTTCATCCAATTTTAATGTGGATACCCTCAAATGAAAGTTGAAAGTCTGGACTTTATGTCCATGTCCATTATATAACTATCACTTGAATATGTTTCAGTAAACAGGTAAAAAACAAAATTTGTGTCAGTGTCCAAATATATATGGACCTAACTGTACATCTATTTGAGCCTGGATGGCATGGTGGTGTAGTTGTTAGCGCTGTCACCTCACAGCAAGAAGGTCCGGGTTCGAGCCCCGTGGCCGGCGAGGGCCTTTCTGTGCAGAGTTTGCATGTTCTCCCCGTGTCCGCGTGGGTTTCCTCTGGGTGCTCCGGTTTCCCCCACAGTCCAAAGACATGCAGATTAGGTTAACTGGTGGCTCTAAATTGAGCGTAGGTGTGAATATGAGTGTGAATGATTGTCTGTGTCTATGTGTCAGCCCTGTGATGACCTGGCGACTTGTCCAGAGTGTACCCCGCCTTTCGCCTGTAGTCAGCTGGGATAGGCTCCAGCTTGCCTGCGACCCTGTAGAACAGGATAAAGCGGCTAGAGATAATAAGATGAGGAATGAGATATTTGAGCCTGTATGTATAATTTTGACCCTGTGTGGATTAGAGAAAATCCAAAATAAATTCAAACTTGTGCACTCAATTCTTGTTTTTTGAAGTCATTAAAGATGTACGCTGTACAATCGTTCCACCCTGGAAAAAGAACAGTTCAAGGAAATCATTAATAGGCCAAAATTACCATGACATTCATGCCCAGGATGAGTGTATGTAAACTTCTGACCACAACTGTATACTTATCTATGTTCAAATTTGAGTAGCTATATAGCTGTATTTTTATTTTTGCAGCTACATATACAGTATTGTTGTTTGTCGCTTAAATTTGAATGACTATCTGAGTACATCCAGTACCTCAAATTTTAAGTAGTTGCATTTTTTTTTTTTCATTTTTCAGACAATTAAAATTCTGGTAGATACATTTTTGTGGCTGGCTTAAAATACGAGCAGTGATATTTTTCTTTCAATAGTTACGTACAGTACATTGTTAGTAGCTCAAATTTGAGTAGCGGTATTTTCATTTCAGTAGATAATTTTACAATTCTGGTAGCTACATTTTTAACTTGGCAACTAGCTTTAAATTTTAGTAGCTATAGTTTTATATTTGTAGCTGTGCATATTTTTCATAGCTAAATTTGAGTGACTATATTTGAGTACATACAGTAACTCAAATTTAAGTGGCTGTATTTTCATTATTATGGTAGTTTCTTGTTAAAATTCTAGTAGTTTAAAATTTGAGCAGCTGTATCTTTATTTCAGTAATTACTCTGAATTACACACACACACACACACACACACACACACTTCTTTATCTTTGTTTATGGATGCCTTATCTTTAAAACATTGGCCACACCCACCACACTCCCACTCAGGTATGATTGGTCTGCTCAATCATAAAGTACTTCGCAGCATCTGACTGGCTAATGATTTATTTGAGTACAAAAGTCCATCTTGGCACTTTACAGTACAGAAAACTTTCTATGCCAGTGTTTATACAACCTCGCTTCAGCACATAATGTTTTTCAAAACAGCCACCAGTCTTGTACCAGAGGTTCCAGATGACTGGTTCTTGATACCTGGCCAAGATCAACATCAAGTAGAGCCGAATGGCATTTGGGGACGAAGCTAGTAGCTGATTGTTCATACATACTGCAACACACAATGTGCAACACTATACACAGATTTTTAAAAAATAAATAAAAACAACCTTTCATAAACCTAAGCATGATTTATTGTTTAAAATGGAGGATATGAAGCTACTGAACAGTAGACAATTTATTTTTTAATGCCTGATACCACACAGAACAGATGGTTGTTCAAGCAGATCATTTATACAACCATTTTCACGTTGTTTATATCTAGGTGCTTGGTAACAAAACCGCACTATTTTCAATCACTGGAAGGAAATATTTTCCATCAATGAAACTAGACTAGTACTTGAATTCCAAACAACGCTATTTCCACACCTAATTTTACATGCATTATATCTGACTTCCCTGACAATCCGTAGTCAGGCAGTGAAATGTCGTTTTTATGCCATTTTTTTAAGCCTAAATCCTGTAAAATGGGATAAAATTGGCTCTTGATCGTAATCCCCTTCCTCAAAAGATGGATTAGGACTTTTTTTTTCCACCATGCAGCTTTGCAGAGCAGCACCAGAGGATATAAGAACGTCAGATTCCCCATATGATGAGCCGATTTATTGCTTTAGCCGTATTTATTATTTCATCAATGTCATAGGTAAGTTCTGCTTATTTGGATTCACCAAAATGGAGAAATATATAAAAGTAAAAGCTGAACTGTTTCAGTAAAGTGATGAGGTGAGAGAGCAGGACACACCAAACGAGGTTTCCATCATCTTCACAATACAAACAATCCTACAATACCACAAAGTTTGTTGCTGACCTGCAAAATCAGAAGATATTCTGGTCATTGATGGCCAGTGGTGTTTTGGCTCTACCTTGCCCTCTAGTGGATAAAGGAGAAAGGCCAGATCTGGAGAACGGTTTGACCTGATAGGAAGCCTGTGGTAACTCAAATAACCACTCTTTACAACCGTGGTGAGCAGAAAAGCATCTCAAAATCACCAAACCGAACACCGGAAGACCACATAAGGTTCAGCGAAGAACAGGAATCCGAGGTTACATTGGGCACGGACACTCAAACTGGACAAATGAAAAAGATCAGGCTTTTTTTTTCCAATCTTCAGAAGTGTTGCTATGTTTCAGTTGAAAACTCGATAGTTTCCTTGTAGAAATCTGTAAAACTGCATTCCAGCAGCTTCAACATCCAAATTGGCCAACTTGTCATAATTAATATCGTTTAATTTAAGCCATGTGTCAATCAACAGGGTCCATCAGTGTAGCTGAAAAAAAAAACAGGTTGAGGGAGCATGGAAGGAAGGACAGGCCTTAGGGAGTTTCATATCTGCCTTGGTGTTTCACTCTAAAAGCAGCTTATCTCTCTCACACACATTGACCAGCACTGCATTTAGAATTACTTATACACTCACTGGCCTCAAATTGAACCAGTCCAGTGTCTAGGAAAATAAAAAGCAACCCACGTTTCTCTTGGGTGTAAGACTGAAGGAGTAAAGGTGAGAAAATGAGTGCACATTTTCCTGAGTGAAGAGTCTTATCACAGCATACTTTCATTTCCCATAACATCCTTTTCAAAAATGTAATTCGGCGTGCTGAAATGCGGACCACCAAGGGGACGTTTCTGTTTCACTCGGGGAAGCGGTAGCTCGGCGGTTAAAGGAATAATTGATGACAGAAATGAAATGTACCCATCGGTCTCTTTTTATGCCAAATAAATTCAATCTTCAGAAATATATTAGGTGTATGAATTTTAAGTTGGAGCTACGACTAACATCGTCGTCCCCTACAGAAATTAAATTCTATCACAGAGGAACACAGTCACGGAAATATGTGGAACAGGGTCTTGATTCGACTCATATATTAATCAGTTAGACCCCAACGAGAATTCGTTCCGAGACCCGTAATTCACTGCGACGAGGTAGTGATGGTTGGCATGGCAACCATTTCATAACTGTATACTGTAGAGATTTATTTTGGGTCGTCGTTTTTAAGACATCCAATTGAATTCCTGTCAATATCAAGGGTTCTAATTGATCTTTGAGGATCTGTTCTCTTTTACTGGATTGACTAATGATTCGTACAAAATCATATTGTATGTTAAGGTCGGTTTGGTAAAGGTTTAACTGAGTTAAGTTAATTTAGTTCATTTTGCTAGCTAGTTTGTTTAGAACGTTTAGTAAATTTCTGATAAGATCAATACATTTCTGATGATTTCTGGATTGCTTATTTTTGTTCAGTTAAAAATGTCTACTTTTACACTTGAATACAGTACTTGAGTATGTTTCAGTGGCGATTCTTTTTTTTTTGCCTCCATGCTGTAAGATTTTGATACACTCCCCATAAGTTTCTCTGTTTTTTTTTCCCACCCTTGCTGTTAAGTTACATTTGCCCTGGTCAGCCTTGAACGTTGTTGGTGTAAGGTGTCTTAAGTCAGTCTTTTTCTTGTCTTGACCTTCCAATAAAATCAACCATGGGTTTTTAGTCTTAGCTCATGCAAATCCTGACGTGGCCATTGTCAACAACGAATAGGTGAGCTCTCTCCAGCACCAAACAAGAAGTAGCAAAGCATATCTGTGAAGATTCTCAATCATCCAGGTCATAGTAAACTGTGGGTGGTAGAAAAGGGCAATTGGACTTGCTTGAAGATTCTTGAAAACGTTTCACCTCTCGTCCGAAAGGCTTCCTCAGTTCTGTCTGATTAATAGGGAGTATCAGATATTTATCCTCTCCTGGATCAGAATCAGAATTCTGATGACAAGCTCATCTAAGGTGTCGTTGAGGCATCATGTTGGTGTGGGACACTGGAGGCTGGGTGTGAACGCCGAGTCATTAGGGTGATCAAGCTGACTCTCTCTGTCCTCCTGTGAGTCACCGAAAACAGCTGGGTCCTAGCGTACACCCAGCCATCTGGGAAGAGTGTCCAAGGCCAAGTTTACATTAGACCGTATCTGTCTCGTTTTCTTCACGGATGCACTGTCCGTTTACATTAAAACGCCTGGAAACGCCGGGAAACGGGAATCCGCCAGGGTCCACGTATTCAATCCAGATCGTGTCTGATCTGGTGCTGTGTAAACATTGAGATACGCGGATACGCTGTGCTGAGCTCTAGCTGGCGTCGTCATTGGACAACGTCACTGTGACATCCACCTTCCTGATTCACTGGCGTTGGTCATGTGACGCGACTGCTGAAAAACGGCGCGGACTTCCGCCTTGTATCACCTTTCATTAAAGAGTATAAAAGTATGAAAATACTGCAAATACTGATGCAAATACTGCCCATTGTGTAGTTATGATGGTCTTTAGGATTGCCATCCTTCCACTTGCAAGTGGTAAGTGACTTGCGCACAGCGGCTCAGTCCCGAATCACTGCTCGTGCACTACACTCGCGCGCTCTGTGAGCTGCGTAGGGCCGGAGTGCGCACCCTCCAGAGGGCACTCGCTGTTCAGGGCGGAGTGATTTGGAGCGCAGCCGCTGAGGAGGAAGCGATGAGCCGCACTGACACATTTCAACTTACGTGCCGAATTAGTCATGTGATTAGCGTATCCGTGTATTGGCATTGCTGTGTGCACGCTAATCGTTTTTAAAAACGTTAATCTGATGATCCGCTGATACGGTCTAATGTAAACCCCTCCCAAGACCGCATTGTAGATGGTTGATAAATGATGTCTTAGACCCCCACCTCTGTTCAGTGATGGCCGTTCCAGGTTGACAAAAATGGCTTCTTTAACTCCTCGCTCATACCAACGATCCTCTCTGGCTAAAATGCGTACGTTATAATCCTGAAATGAGTGTCCTTTGTTATTAAGATGAATGTAGACAGCTGAGTCCTGGCCTGAGGAGCTGGCTCTCCTGTGTTGACAGGACAGACAGAACTGAGGAAGCCTTTCGGACGAGAGGTGAAACGTTTTCAAGAATCTTCAAGCAAGTCCAGTTGCCCTTTTCTACCACCCACAGAAGTAGCAAAGCGGGTGCAGGAACATGTCTCCAAAGGAATCTAGTTGCAAGATACCCAGTCTTTGCAAAATCATACTCTGTGTCTAAAAACTCTGATTAATGGCACATTAGATGTCTTTAGAAGTGAGCGGGTGCCAGAACTTAGTCCTTTAAAAGTCCTCTTGTGTGTAGTTAGCATAAGTAAGCTAGCTCGCAATATATTCCTGAGGTAATTTTTGGATTAAGCTTATTATTCTTATTCTTGATCATTTTTCCTCTGTGCCATAGAACCTGTTCATTGCCAATATTTAAATATAATATTAGATAAAAATTCAATAGAAACTAATAATAATAATGTTAAATCCAATAAGATTTTAAAGGAACAGTCCACCGTACTTCCATAATGAAATATGCTCTTATCTGAATTGAGACGAGCTGCTCCGTACCTCGCCGAGCTTTGCGCGACCTCCCAGTCAGTCAGACGCAGTCAGACGCGCTGTCACTCCTGTTAGCAATGTAGCTAGGCTCAGCATGGCCAATACGGAGCTCAGATATCAATGCGCTGCCGAAGCGCGCAGAAGGTGTTAGTACGCCTGTCATTATAGTGCGGACTTTCCATAGCATAGAAAATCGCTACGTTTCAATTTGTGTGACTGAACTTGTTTCATATCACTGGTCATATAAACCTATGTAAACAGGAAAAACGCGGAAGAGTTTGGTCGCATCTAACTACAGCCCCAAAAAATACCATTGGCCATACTGAGCCTAGCTACATTGCTAACAGGAGTGACAGCGCGTCTGACTGCGTCTGACTGACTGGGAGGTCGCGCAAAGCTCGGAGAGGTACGGAGCAGCTCATCTCAATTCAGATAAGAGCATATTTCATTATGGAAGTACGGTGGACTGTTCCTTTAAACCTCAAAGGTATTATTATTATTATTTCTATATATTATGCTATAACACAGGGTTTGTTTTTGCTACCGGTGTAATATTTAACATTAGATTCATATCTGCATGCTGGACTGGAAATTTTTCTGCCCCAATTTTATTGCCCTCGTTCAGAACATCATCATGCGATACAAATCACACCCAGTGACCAGTTCACTCAGAGTCGAAGGGAGGTGTCAAGGTAGCAACTGCCAAACAATATTGTGGGCTCAGCAATTTTAGCCAATCATCTGCCAGCATGAGCACCTTGTGCTTGAGGCAGCCAATCACAGCTCATCTCCTGAGTGGGTGTGAAATGGATGTGGCCCGGATTTTTCAAAATAAACCCTCCATAAAAAGAAAACAAGGAACTGTGTGTGATTGAACTGAATGATTCGCAAAGTTGAACTTTAACTACTAATCAAATGTAAACAAGCAGCCAAGCATGTGCTTCATGTCCTGGTATCACTTTTTTTTTTTTTAGTGTTGCAATGATGCTATAATAAATTATTACCCATGAGGGAATTCTTTTGACATCAACAGAGCGTCATGGCATACAGTGGTGCTTGAAAGTTTGTTAACCCTTTAGAATTGTCTATATTTCTGCATAAATATGACCTAAAACATCATCAGATTTTCACACAAGTCCTAAAAATAGATAAAGAGAACCCAGTTAAACAAATGAGACAAAAATATTATACTTGGTCATTTATTTATTGAGGAAAATGATCCAATATTAGATATCTGTGAGTGGCAAAAGTATGTGAACCTTGGCTTTCAGTATCTGGTGTGACCCCCTTGTGCAGCAATAACTGCAACTAAACATTTGCGGTAACTGTTGATCAGTCCTGCACACTGGCTTGGAGGAATTTTAGCCCATTCCTCCGTACAGAACAGCTTCAACTCTGGGATGTTGGTGGGTTTCCTCACATGAACTGCTCGCTTCAGGTCCTTCCACAACATTTCCATTGGATTAAGGTCAGGACTTTGACTTGGCCATTCCAAAACATTAACTTTATTCTTCTTTAACCATTCTTTGGTAGAACGACTTGTGTGCTTAGGGTCGTTGTCTTGCTGCATGACCCACCTTCTCTTGAGATTCAGTTCACGGACAGATGTCCTGACATTTTCCTTTAGAATTCGCTGGTTTAATTCAGAATTCATTTTTCCATCAATGATGGCAAGCCGTCCTGGCCCAGATGCAGCAAAACAGGTCCAAACCATGATACTACCACCACCATGTTTCACAGATGGGATAAGGTTCTTGTGCTGGAATGCAGTGTTTTCTTTTCTCCAAAAATAACGCTTGTCATTTAAACCAAAAAGTTCTATTTTAGTCTCATCCGTCCACAAAACATTTTTCCAATAGCCTTCTGGCTTGTCCACGTGATCTTTAGCAAACTGAAGATGAGCAGCAACATTCTTTTTGGAGAGCAGTGGCTTTCTCCTTGCAACCCTGCCATGCACACCATTGTTGTTCAGTGTTCTCCTGATGGTGGACTCATCAACATTAACCAGTGTGAGAGAGGCCTTCAGTTGCTTAGAAGTTACCCTGGGGTCCTTTGTGACCTCGCCGACTATTACACGCCTCACTCTTGGAGTGATCTTTGTTGGTCGACCACTCCTGGGGAGGGTAACAATGGTGTTGAATTTCCTCCATTTGTACACAATCTGTCTGACTGTGGATTGGTGGAGTCCAAACTCTTTAGAGATGGTTTTGCAACCTTTTCCAGCCTGATGCACATCAACAACGCTTTTCCTGAGGTCCTCAGAAATCTCCTTTGTTCGTGCCATGATACACTTCCACAAACATGTGTTGTGCAGCTCAGATTTTGATAAATCCCTGTTCTTTAAATAAAACAGGGTGCCCACTCACACCTGACTCTAATTTCACCTTCAAGTTAACTGCTAATCCTAGAGGTTCACATACTTTTGCCACTCACAGATATGTAATATTGGATCATTTTCCTCGATAAATAAATGACCAAGCATAATATTTTTGTCTCATTTGTTTAACTGGGTTCGCTTTATCTACTTTTAGGACTTGTGTGAAAATCTGATGACATTTTAGGTCATATTTATGCAGAAATATAGAAAATTCTAAAGGGTTCAAAAACTTTCAAGCACCACTGTCGGGCTTGTTTTTGCTATCGGTGTAATATTTAATATTAGATTTATATCTGCATGCATTTGACTGTAAATTTTTCTGCCCCAGTTTTATTGCCCTCGTTCAACCTTCTTCATCAGAACATCATCATGCGATACAAATCACACCCAGTGACCAGTTCACTCAGAGTCGAAGGGAAGTGTCAAGGTAGCAACTGCCAAACAATATTGTGGGCTCAGCAATTTTAGCCAATCATCTGCCACCATGAGCACCTTGTGCTTGAGGCACTCAATCACAGCTCATCTCCTGAGTGGGTGTGAGATGGATGTGACCCGGATTTTTCAAAATAAACCCTCCATAAAAAGAAAATAATGAACTGTGTGTGATTGAACTGAATGATTCACAAAGTTGAACTTTAACTACTAATCAAATGTAAACGAGCAGCCAAGCATGTGCTTCATGTCCTAGTATCACTTTTTTTTAGTGTTGCAGTGATGCTGTAAGATATAAAAGACAATTACAAAAACCAAAACAACAAAGACATTAAAAAAAATCACATAAGACACAACTCGGGCATAAAACACAAAACAACGTAACAAAAGAACTCTTAAAAAGTAACATAAGAATACGCAAATATACGCTAATAAACATTACACCTAAACTTGAATATAAGTAAATACATATACAGTAATACACTACCGTTCAAAAGTTTGGGGTCACTTTGAAATGTCCTTATTTTTGAAAGAAAAGCACTGTTCTTTTCAATGAAGATCACTTTAAACTAATCAGAAATCCACTCTATACATTGCTAATGTGGTAAATGACTATTCTAGCTGCAAATGTCTGGTTTTTGGTGCAATATCTCCATAGGTGTATAGAGGCCCATTTCCAGCAACTCTCACTCCGGTGTTCTAATGGTACAATGTGTTTGCTCATTGCCTCAGAAGGCTAATGGATGATTAGAAAACCCTTGTACAATCATGTTAGCACAGCTGAAAACAGTTGAGCTCTTTAGAGAAGCTATAAAACTGACCTTCCTTTGAGCAGATTGAGTTTCTGGAGCATCACATTTGTGAGGTCGATTAAATGCTCAAAATGGCCAGAAAAATGTCTCGACTATATTTTCTATTCATTTTACAACTTATGGTGGTAAATAAAAGTGTGACTTTTTATGGAAAACAAAAAATTGTCTGGGTGACCCGAAACTTTTGAACGGTAGTGTATATACATACAGCATAAGAATATAATTAGTACATCCTACAAGGGATGTCCCGTAAAAACGAATAATGACAAAGCACCAAATGAATAAAAGGCAAAACTAATGGCTTTGATTTAAAAGAAATATACTATAAGGGATAAAATGTTTCTTTGCCCTGTTGGTTCTTAATCTGGGTAAAAGCAACTTTCTTCCTGATGGTAAAAGAGAATATTCCGAATTTAAAACGTGTTGAATCAAGTGATATTTTCCTGGCCAAAGTTAAAACTTGTGCATCGAAAACAAATGAAAGGGATTCAAAATTAACACCTGCTACTTTGCTGTACGTAGACACAACCTTGTTACGCTTACTTTTGTTTCCAACAGAGAGTGATCCGTACCAATTCTGTATGCCAAAAAAGACATACAAGAGCGAAGTCTTTGTTGGCATTTGGAGTAAATACGTTCTGTGTTACTGTTCCAGTTACAGCGGGGTAGCTGGGGAGGTCCTGGGGTGCCCGTGACTCCCCCCTTTGTTGGACCATACGTTTCTTCAATAGCCGCATAAGAATATTAGAAAAGCGCCCACTGTGATTTTTCTAACTTTTTTTTTTTTAAACTAGATTGTCACATCAGCCTCATTAGGGTTTCCATAACCTTGTACGGACTTCCTGTGGTTTGGGCGCGAAAACCCTAGTTCTGCACAAGTGCAACACGATCACACTAGAAAGCATGGTCAAGCTGCATTGGCTGACTAGGGTAAGATGTTGAGCTGCTATCCATACACTGCCGGATAAAGCTGATTCGGCCTAATCATTGTCCAACATCTCAACAGCTTGCAACATGAGATGAATGAATGATGCAAAGACCGCGTTATTTTCTCAAATGTATTCAATGTGTTTTTTCATTTACAAACCTACGGTTATGTACTCAGGCTGCCAGTCAGTGTGTGACCCCACCTTTGAAAATTCCTAGCTACGCCCCTGAGTTAAGCTTATCATCAATAATTGTTCTGAGATACTTGTATTCAGTCACAGTTTCTACTGGAATATCATTGGTTCAAACTGTGATCTATTTTTTTTTCTAAAGTCAATCACAAGCTCCTTTGTCTTCTTAACGTTGATCTCAATGCAACTGTTGTCCATCGTATTAGCATTTTGAACACTACGCTGGCCAAAATCATTACATACTTGCTTCAGACAGTATGGAGTTGTTCATTTCTCTTGTCCAAAAACTAATTTGCACAATGCAAAAACTGCCTCCAAACCTTGGCATAATGGCAAACTTGCCAGTGCTATGCCATAATCATGGGAGCTGTTTTCAAATTACCGGATTACTATTACATTTTGTTATATTTTTAGAATCATGCTGTCGAGACAGACATAAATATCTGCTTGAAATGTACTTCAAGACTTTTCAGGTTGAAGAGAACGGTCTGTGCAGGATGAAGACTTACTGTATGAAATATCATACTTCACTCTCTGGACAGAATTAAAACTAGCCCTTAGCAACTTATTCTGGGTTTCTGGACCACGATGGACCTGAAGAGGATACAGAAGAGAAAGAGAATATGTGTTTTGGGTGCTGGAGATTCATTTTGAGAACATTCCTTCCATCCTACATTAGACTGTGCAGAGCTTTGGCGTCCCACCTAAGACTTTCCAGAAAAGTGCACTCAAAGCAGAAAAAAGTTGTCAATGTTGTCAATGCTTTTTCAGGGGTTAAGTAACTAATGTATGCTCAAAAGGTCACTAGATGTCACCGAATTCAAGATTCAAGACGTTTATTTGTCATGTACACAATAACAGACGCAGCGGTTATTATTGGGTAATGAAATTCGTATTTTGCAACTGCCTGACCAAACTATGCTTACTAATATAAAAAGAAAAATATATAAAATATGAAAGATGAAATATAAAATATAAAGTGTATATGCAATGCAAAATATAAATTAGAATGAAAATAAATGAAAATAAACATAATTAGAATAAAGAATAGCAAATAACCAATCAATGTGCAGTAGGACAACAATCAAACAATATGCATATGGACAGATAGAATGTGTTGGATGAGGTCATAGACTTATTTGCACTTTCACTGTAGCTTCAAAATCATCATGTCAAAATATGCAGAAGAAGGAGAATTTTCTTAAGAGACAGTGATTGGTCATTGGAAAAAAATGTAATCTGTGATTGATTATCAAGAACAATGGTGATGAGTGGTCGGTCCTTGAGAACAATGGCAGTCAGTGATTGGTCATTTGAAACAACTGTAATCAGTGATTGATTATCAAGAACACCGGTGATCAGTGATTGGTGGTTGAGAACAATTAGGATCAGTGATTGTCAACAACAGTGGTGATCAGTGATTGGTTGTCAAGAACAATGGTGATCAGTGATTGGTCATAGAAAAAATGGTGATCAGTGATTGGTTGTCGAGAACAATGGTGATCAGTGATTGGTTGTCGCGAACTATGGTGATCAGTGATCGTTGAGAACAGTGTTGGTCAGTGATTGGTCATAGAGAACAATTGTAATCAGTGATTGATTTTCAAGAAGAATGGTAATCAGTGATTGGTGGTCGAGAACAATTAGGATCAGTGATTGTCGAAAACAGTGGTGATCAATGATTGATCATAGAGAACAGTGGTGATCAGTGGTTGATCGTAGAGAACAATGGTGATCAGTGATTGGTCATTTGAAACAATTGTAGTCAGTCATTGATTTTTAGGAACAATGGTGACCAATCGAGTTAGAAGTCACCATGAGCATGGGAACATTTGGAACCTCAACTTTGGGCTAGATTTCTATTTTAATGAGAATTCAGCTTTATTACAGTGTTAGCCAAAGCTTGTTTAATTAGCTTACACCCTACATGGTCCTGTAGATAAATTAATTAGCTAATTATAGAAAGGGACGTGTACAAGGGCTTCTTTTAGCAAGGATATTTGCATATGGATTATGATTGATCCTTCATATTAGTTTTTTCCAAACTGTCAGGGGTTTTTTTTGTATGTGACAGACATTTCATTAATTTCCTGTCCCAAAAACTTAATTATGGTTATTGCCTTCTGTTGGCTCACTTCATCATGAATAAAAGAAGATGAATGAAAGCCAGTGACCGAAGCTCTGTCCTACTGTTCAGCGTCAATAAAAACCAACTAGTCTGTTATCGCTTATGTTGCTGTGCAAGATGTCCTGACACACATCAATGACATTTCTGTTCGCTTATTTAAGTTATTGATCCAGGTGAATGCCCTCTAGAGTAAAAATCACTCAGCTGCTCCAAAAGTTATAGTAACCTTAAAGAGTTCCTTACTCAAAAGAAAGTCAGGAAAGGAAGTTAAAAAAAAAACATGATGGAAACTGCACAGTCAGCTGAATCTGTGAAACTATCGTGAGGCTATGTCTGCTGTGAAGATTAAAAATAAAAATAAAAACAGGACATTGTGGTTAGTATCTGTTCCTAAAGGAATAGATGACGGGAAACAATACATTTACATGAATTTAACAATACTCTTGGCAAGCCACGCTTGTACTACTGATCAGTGTTGGGAGTAACACGTTACAAAAGTAATGAATTACTGTAATGCATTGCTTTTTGCGGTAACGCGGTAATGTAAGGCATTACAGAAAAAAAATTGGTAATATTTTACTCGGTACAAATGTCAGTAACGCGCGTTACAATGCGTTTTTAACCTGGAATGAAGTGGTGGGTTTTTTTTCCTTCATACAAATTCGCCAAAATCACCGTGAGATCAGCAGAGGTGAAACGTCCGCGCAAAATGTTTCACTTCCTTTTCCTTTAGGCTAGTCAACGACGATGCCCCTTTTCCACCAAAGCAGTTCCAGGGCTGGTTCGGGGCCAGTGCTTAGTTTGGGACCAGGTTTTCTGTTTCCACTGACAAAGAACTGGCTCTGGGGCCAGAAAAACCGGTTCCAGGCTAGCACCAGCTCTCTGCTGGGCCAGAGGAAAGAACCGCTTACGTCAGTGGGGGGCGGAGTTGTTAAGACCAACAACAATAACAAGACCGCGAAAAATTGCCATTTTTAAGCGACGAGAAGCAGCAGCTGTACAAACACGAAGTCATCCATTATTATTGTTGTTGTTGTTGTTGCTGCTGCTGCTTCCGTGTTGTTTTTGCTTCGATATTCGTGCCAAGGTTTATGCAAACGTAGCGATGTAACTGACGTATACAACGACATAATGACGTGGCTTCCCTTAGCACTGCGAGCTATGGAAAAGCAAACTGGTTCTCAGCTGGCTCGCAAGTACCCCTTTTCCACCAAATCAGTTCCAGGGCTGGTTCGGGGCCAGTGCTGGTGCTGGTTCACAACTCGTTCAACTTGCGAGCCAGCTGAGAACCAGTTTGCTTTTCCATAGCTCGCGGAGCTACGCCATTACGTCGCTGTAAACGTCAGTTACGTCGCTACGTTTGCATAAACCTTGGCGCGAATATCGAAGCAAAAACAACACGGAAGCAGCAGCAGCAACAACAACAACAATAATAATAATGGATGACTTCGCGTTTGTACAGCTGCGGCTTCTCGTCGCTTAAAAGTGGCGATCTTTCGCGGTCTTGTTATTGTTGTTGGTCTTAACAACTCCGCCCCCCCGCTGATGTAAGCGGTTCTTTCCTCTGGCCCAGCAGAGAGTTGGTGCTAGCCTGGAACCGGTTTTTCTGGCCCCAGAGCCAGTTCTTTGTCAGTGGAAACAGAAAACCCGGTTCCAAACTAAGCACTGGCCCCGAACCAGCCCTGGAACTGCTTTGGTGGAAAAGGGGCAAAGTTGAACGAGTTGTGAACCAGCACCAGCACTGGCCCCGAACCAGCCCTGGAACTGATTTGGTGGAGAAGGGGAGAGAGAGAGATGAGTGAACCTGCAGCTGATCTAACGTCGGATAGCACGTTCTCCAGATGGGCATACGCCCATTACTTTAAGTTTGTGAAAAATAAGGATGTGAAGAACATCGTAGTCAAATGCACTTTGTGTGCTAAACCTGAAGAACTGTCCACTTCCCGAAATAGCACCAGTAATTTAACTAAGCATTTACAGAGGTGCCACAGTAACATGAAGTTAGCAAGGAAGCAAGCGGAGGATGAGAGTGGCGATAAAATCACAAAGCAGCCAAAATTAACGTTCTGCCGCTCTGAGATGCTCCTTCAGCCTCAAGAGGTTGTGGCGGAGTATGTTGTTGAAGATATGCTGACAATTTGTTTACATTTTTGTCCTGTATAACTGAGTTTTTTTTTTTTTTTCTGGTCGGAAGTCAGACTAAAGTGATTGAGCTGCCTTTCCTTCGAGGGCTAATATGCCTAAGCACTTCAATATCATTAAAAGCACTTTGATTTTGTTATTTCTAATTCCGTTTTTCGAAATGTGACTGGGTAGCCTCATATAGCTAATAGTCATTGTCTAGCTGTGATTTTAAAAGGCTTGTGTTTTTTTTTTTCAGGCCAGTTTTATTGTAGGCTACGATTTGCCATAATATGTTCATTTTTGTTAAATTTCTGAAATGGAGTCATATCCCTTAGGGCTAATCTTTTTTTTTTTTATGAAGCATAAACTATGCTTAATGCTGTAAACTTGAAAACAATAAAGGCATAGAAATGCTAATTTTGTATCCTGTCATATCTTTAGACATTTCAATACAATACAGTTCAATTAATGTTAATATGAATAGGCCTAAAGTTACAGGATTTCTATCACAATTTGCCAGACTTTCACCTTTTGTCTGTTCTTGCGATGATTGTTCCTTGTATTGTGCCATGAGCCATCACTGTGGCTATTACCGGTATATTCTACTGTTTTTAACCATAAGCCGAGCTCAGTCAGATACCACGTCACCTTCCACTGGATGTGTGATGAGCTCATTGAGCGTCTTGAGCTACATTTAGATTGCCAAATCCATACTGTACTTCCAGTTATTTTGGTGAGAGTAACTTAAAAGTAATGCAACAGTAGTGTAATGCCTTACGTTTTAAATACAGTAATATTGTAATTACTTTAAAATGACAGTAACAAGTAATAAATAATGCAAAACAGTTTTGAAGTAACTTGCCCAACACTGCTACTGATTAGCAATATGCTAACTGCAAAGTAAACAATCACACCTTTTCCTCAGACATTATCAGAATGTCACATAAACTTGTTCCAGTCACTGCATGACAGTGTTATCTACAAAAGTAAGCAAATATATATTTTTAAAAACTCTAGTGGCTGTTTTGATTACGAAACAACTCGACTTGTATCCTCATACGGTAGTTTTTTTGTCATCTTTGTGATGTGTTTCGAAACTTGTCTAGCAATGCCAGTAATGCTAAGTTGTTCCATAAACAGTCCACAAACGGGTTCTGTCTTGTGTTACGTGTCCTGAACTTTCCAGCTGATGTGACCTATTATATCAGGGTCACACATTTTGTGATAACGCTGAACTTGGCAGGTTGGGAAACTTTTCCGACATGGCTTTGTGAGAAAACACAGCAGCTACACATGTTTATTATAGCAGTAAGGTGCGCCATCGAGGTACCTTACTCTCATTTTTAATAATTTATCTCTGACATACACAGTAAAGACCTATACTGTAAGACTTTTTGGTATTATCACACACTCTCTTATATTTTCTTTAAAAAAAAAGTTATGTTTTACCTCACCAGAGGTGGATAAAGTAGCCAACTTCATTACTTAAAGTGCCATTCCACCATTGGATGTATTCTTTGGCATAAAATACAATATATTTTGACAACATATATAAATGGTATCACTAGACAGAGAAATCTTTTAGCTTCAAAATGATATATCAAACATAATTTTTTGACAACGACAAGTATATTAATTTTGCGACCAAAGTCACGTACCCTTTTAATTTCCGCGCATGATGTCATCGGCAGGTTCCCCTTCTTGTGTACCACGTGACGTGTGACGTGGCACATATTATCAGCAATGGCGGATAGAACGCGATAAAAATAATACCAATAAATCTAGCTAACTGAAAGATTAACTCAAAATTTTTCGCAATTTTTTTGGCCCCCATATACGAGGAGAAATGACTCTCTCACTTTGGGGGTTTCCTGGTCTAAAAATAGACCGACACGTGGTACACAAGAAGGGGAACCTGCCGATGACATCACGTTTCATTACCGCGCGGAAATTAAAAGGGTAGGTGACTTTGGTCGCAAAATTAATATACTTGTCATTGTCAAAAAATTTGATATATCATTTTGAAGCTAAAAGATTTCTCTGTCTAGTCATGTTGTCATAAAATATATTGTATTTTATGCCAAAGAATACATCCAATGGTGGAATGGCACTTTAAGTCAGTCAAAGTACAGATCCCACTGGTCAAATGTTACTCCAATACAAGTGAAAGTTGTACAGTACAGTCAATTTTTTACTTAGGTTAAAGTACTGAAGTACTTACGTATTAAAAGTACATTTTCTGTCAACGCATTGTTGTATTATTGCCGCAACACTTACAAAACCTAATGCTGTGACCAAAGACAGAAATGTGAAGTCACAAAATGAACGCGTGCTGTGCCGTCATGGTGGTTTAATGTTAAGCTAGCTAGTCAGTGAAACTCCACCTGACATGCTAGCAAACTCTTTTCAAACTCGAAATCATATTGGGTCGCTAACGCTACTAGAAAAGAAAGATTTCTACATTCTGTTTATTTGGCAAGATTATGCTAAAACATATTTCCGAAAGGACTTCAGATAAGTTAACGTCATTCATCCATTTTTACATGCTAACTAATAGTGTACACGTTAACTAGCTATGTGTAAACGTTAGCCATGGACAAGGCTACGGCAACTTGGCGGGCAAATCCATAGAAAGTCATTTGACTAACCAGACTGCATAGCTACGTTTGCAATGTTTTCGCTAGCTCTAAAAGCACAAACGACTTCGTTGCAAACTTTCTCTTGGAATAAAACGTTTACATCCCTCAATATGCTTCCACAGGTTGGATGGTGAGTTTTTGATGTGGCGAGTTTTCGGCAAACAAAGCAAACGTTTAAAATGAAACGACTCTTCAATCATTTCAGAAAACTGAAATGTGGGTTCGAGGTAAAGCCATGAGCGCGTGCATTCCCCAGAAGAACCGCCTCCTTCTGTTCCGCCATCAACTGATCGTGTTCAAATAACGCTGTTGAGAAATAATTGAACTTGAGTTTATACAGTTTATGGACGTGACTATAGCGATTAGTGATCGGCTGTTTCAGTGCGACATGTGAAAAAAACAGCCACGTTTTAGAAAAGAAAAAAACATCCACTTTCAAAGCCGTTTCATTGTAATGAGTAACGAGGACCTTGATAGAAATGTAGTGGAGTGAAAAGTACGATATTTGTCTTTCAAATGTAGTGAAGTGGGGTGGCACGGTGGTCTAGTGGTTAGCACTGTTGCCTCACAGCAAGAAGGTCCTGGGTTCAAGCCCAGTGGCTCGATAGAAACTCCACTTTCTGTGTGGAGTTTGCATGCTGTCCATGTGGGTTTCCCCCACCGTCCAAAGGCATGCAGGTTAGGCTAATTGGTGGCTCTAAATTGACCGTAGGTGTGAATGGTTATCTGTGTTAGCCCTGTGATAACCTGGCGATTTGTCCAGGGTGTACCCCGCCATAGTCCCATAGTCAGCTGGGATAGGCTCCAGCTTGCCCGCGACCCTGTAAGACAGGATAAGCGGCTACAGATAATGGATGGATGGATGGATAATAATAATAATAATAGGTGGCACTGTTGCCTTACAGCAAGAAGGTCCTGGGTTCAAGCCCAGCAGCTCGATAGAAACTCCACTTTCTGTGTGGAGTTTGCATGTTGTCCACGTGGGTTTCCCCCACCATCCAAAGGCATGCAGGTTAGGCTAATTGGTGGCTCTAAATTGACCGTAGGTGTGAATGGTTGTCTGTGTCAGCCCTGTGATGACCTGGCGACTTGTCCAGGGTGTACCCCATCTCTTGCCCATAGTCAGCTGGGATAGGCTCCAGTTTGCCTGCAACCCTGTAGGACAGGATAAGAAGCTACAGATAATGGATGGATGGATGGATGGATGGATAATAATAATAATAATAATAGGTGGCACTGTTGCCTTACAGCAAGAAGGTCCTGGGTTCAAGCCCAGCAACTCAATAGAAACTCCACTTTCTGTGTGGAGTTTGCATGTTGTCCACGTGGGTTTCCCCCACCGTCCAAAGGCATGCAGGTTAGGCTAATTGGTGGCTCTAAATTGACCGTAGGTGTGAATGGTTGTCTGTGTCAGCCCTGTGATGACCTGGCGACTTGTCCAGGGTGTACCCCATCTCTCGCCCATAGTCAGCTGGGATAGGCTCCAGTTTGCCTGCAACCCTGTAGGACAGGATAAGAAGCTACAGATAATGGATGGATGGACGGATGGATAATAATAATAATAATAATAATTGGTGGCACGGTGGTGTAGTGGTTAGCACTGTTGCCTTACAGCAAGAAGGTCCTGGGTTCAAGCCCAGCAGCTCGATAGAAACTCCACTTTCTGTGTGGAGTTTGCATGCTGTCCACATGGGTTTCCCCCACCGTCCAAAGGCATGCAGGTTAGGCTAATTGGTGGCTCTAAATTGACCGTAGATGTGAATGGTTATCTGTGTCAACCCTGTGAGGACCTGGCGACTTGTCCAGGGTGTACCCCGTCTCTCGCCCATAGTCAGCTGGGATAGGATCCAGCTTGCCCGCGACCCTGTAGGACAGGATAAGCGGCTACAGATAATGGATGGATGGACAGATGGATAATAATAATAATAATAATAATAATAGGTGGCACGGTGGTGTAGTGGTTAGCACTGTTGCCTTACAGCAAGAAGGCTCTGGGTTTGAGCCCAGTGGCTCGATAGAAACTCCACTTTCTGTGTGGAGTTTGCATTGCTGTCCACGTGGGTTTCCCCCACTGTCCAAAGGCATGCAGGTTAGGTTAATTGGTGGCTCTAAATTGACCGTAGATGTGAATGGTTGTCTGTGTCTATGTGTTAGCCCTGCTATAACCTGGCGACTTGTCCAGGGTGTACCCCGCCATAGTCAGCTGGGATAGGCTCCAGCTTGCCCGCGACCCTGTAAGACAGGATAAGCGGCTACAGATAATGGATGGATGGATGGATAATAATAATAATAGGTGGCACTGTTGCCTTACAGCAAGAAGGTCCTGGGTTCAAGCCCAGCAGCTCGATAGAAACTCCACTTTCTGTGTGGAGTTTGCATGTTGTCCACGTGGGTTTCCCCCACCGTCCAAAGGCATGCAGGTTAGGCTAATTGGTGGCTCTAAATTGACCGTAGATGTGAATGGTTGTCTGTGTCAGCCCTGTGATGACCTGGCGACTTGTCCAGGGTGTACCCCGTCTCTCGCCCATAGTCAGCTGGGATAGGATCCAGTTTGCCTGCAACCCTGTAGGACAGGATAAGCAGCTACAGATAATGGATGGATGGACGGATGGATAATAATAATAATAGGTGGCACGGTGGTGTAGTGGTTAGCACTGTTGCCTTACAGCAAGAAGGTCCTGGGTTCAAGCCCAGCAGCTCGATAGAAACTCCACTTTCTGTGTGGAGTTTGCATGCTGTCCACATGGGTTTCCCCCACCGTCCAAAGGCATGCAGGTTAGGCTAATTGGTGGCTCTAAATTGACCGTAGATGTGAATGGTTATCTGTGTCAACCCTGTGATGACCTGGCGACTTGTCCAGGGTGTACCCCGTCTCTCGCCCATAGTCAGCTGGGATAGGATCCAGCTTGCCCGCGACCCTGTAGGACAGGATAAGTGGCTACAGATAATGGATGGATGGACGGATGGATAATAATAATAATAATAATAGATGGCACGGTGGTGTAGTGGTTAGCACTGTTGCCTTACAGCAAGAAGGCTCTGGGTTCGAGCCCAGCGATTCGATAGAAACTCCACTTTTTGTGTGGAGTTTGCATGTTGTCCACGTGGGTTTCCCCCACCGTCCAAAGGCATGCAGGTTAGGCTAATTGTGGCTCTAAACTGACCGTAGGTGTGAATGGTTATCTGTGTTAGCCCTGTGATAACCTGGCGACTTGTCCAGGGTGTACCCCGTCTCTCGCCCATAGTCAGCTGGGATAGGCTCCAGTTTGCCCGCGACCCTGTAGGACAGGATAAGTGGCTACAGATAATGGATGGATGGATGGATGGATAATAATAATAATAATAGGTGGCACGGTGGTGTAGTGGTTAGCACTGTTGCCTTACAGCAAGAAGGCTCTGGGTTCGAGCCCAGCGGCTCGATAGAAACTCCACTTTCTGTGTGGAGTTTGCATGCTGTCCACATGGGTTTCCCCCACCGTCCAAAGGCATGCAGGTTAGGCTAATTGGTGGCTCTAAATTGACCGTAGATGTGAATGGTTGTCTGTGTCTATGTGTTAGCCCTGTGATAACCTGGCGACTTGTCCAGGGTGTACCCCGCCATAGTCAGCTGGGATAGGCTCCAGCTTGCCCGCGACCCTGTAGGACAGGATAAGCGGCTACAGATAATGGATGGATGGATGGATAATAATAATCATTGGTGGCACGGTGGTGTAGTGGTTAGCACTGTTGCCTTACAGCAAGAAGGTCCTGGGTTCGAGCCCAGCGGCTCGATAGAAACTCCACTTTCTGTGTGGAGTTTGCATGTTGTCCACGTGGGTTTCCCCCACCGTCCAAAGGCATGCAGGTTAGGCTAATTGGTGGCTCTAAATTGACCGTAGATGTGAATGGTTGTCTGTGTCAGCCCTGTGATGACCTGGCGACTTGTCCAGGGTGTACCCCGTCTCTCGCCCATAGTCAGCTGGGATAGGCTCCAGTTTGCCTGCGACCCTAGGACAGGATAAAGCGGCTACAGATAATGGATGGATGGAGTTACTTTCCATCCACACAACATTCTCTCTTAAAATAACCTCACATTTGGAAGAACACTGAAGTAAAACTAAGAAATGTGAGTGTTTTTGTGTACGTGTTTATAAGAACAGGTTGTTTCTTTAGCCAGTAGGTTACACAAGGTTAAACTATCTGAAGTTTTTTTTTTTTTAACGTTTTGCACAGCATCTCTGTTCGTCGTGCAGGAAATAGGTGGCGTGTGGTGACGTCGTATGCGCTTCTGCATTCTGATTGGTCCTGCGCGACTCACCAGACATCACCGCGTGCTTGAAAGGGTTGTCGTCGTGTTGCCAGATTGGGAAAAGTATAAAATATTGCTGTCTATCTAAGACATCTGAAATAAGTTTAGAAATTTTTTTATTTTTTACAGTAGACTTAAACAGACACTGAAACAGACACTTGTTTATTGATCACGTGACAATGAAAAATCGTTTTCGGAGGAGTGATTGAGACGCGATCTGGCAACCCTGATGTGGTATGAAAGTCTGGACTGGAGGAAAGAAGGCAAACATTTGAGATGATGATGTGAGCACATGGAGAGGAAATAAATCAGCTCGAACATCAGTCTGGCTAAGGTGGACACACGTCTGGATCTTTTTTTTTTTTTTAGACAGAACAGACGGCTTGTCATCATCAAGGTACTGTCCTGAAACTTAGTTCGTCTGAAAAGAGCGTTTTTGTTATTTTATTTCTTTGTAATCGCAGTGTTTTGTCTCTCCAGTGCCAAATGCCGAGACTAGAAGTTCGCTGTTGGAGCTGCAGCGGCGTTAAAGCGAAAGATTTGACACATTTGTTGCTCTGGATGGCGTCGAAAACGGGTGAAATGATGTCCATGGTGACTTCAGTGCTGCTCCATGTCCGCTCTGCTCATTTAATCCGGCGTGGACTCGTTTTATTCGCGGTCGGTGTGTTTTTAGCGCTGGTGCTGTATTTCCTGCAGATCCAGCGGAAGGACGCTGATGAAGTGCTGGATACTTTGTTTTCTTCAGCCTGGTGGATTCCTCTGTGCTGCGGAACAGCTGCTGGTGCGTTTTCATTAATTCAGAATCATTTATTAGCTAAAATAGTTTGTGTTTGTGCTGCTAATTAATTCAGTTTGTTTTTTGTTTTGTTTTTAACGCTGAGCTCTGACTGTGAGGCGAAAAGAGTGCGCGTGCGTCTCTGTCTCTCTCTGATTGGCTCGTCCGAAAACGGATGAGCGGCGCAAACGCACGCTATTGGCTGATGACTCGAACACGCCATTTAACGACAAAGGGAAACACGGAAGTGTGAGGTGTAGATTCTAAGCGATACGTCACTAAACCACGCCCACATCCCTATTTACCTCAGGCAGAGACATTTTTCTCTCAAGCTTAAAATAAACTTAAAATAAATATTTCTTGTTTTTTTTTTGTTGTTGTTTGACGTACAGTTTTTGTTTTTTCTATGAAATATATATATATAACTCCTTTCACACTACCATTTGGTCATACACAATTTCCTTATTTTAATTTTTTTTTTTTTTTTAAATAAAGGCTGAAATGTCTTACTAAAACATGCTAGTCTAAACTAATTTCCAACCTTCATCCTCAGTTAAAATCTAAACTGGTTTTGATTTAACGTTCTGCTTATATTTAAAAACGTTAATATATATTTTTCTTTTAAAATGGTACAAATGAAGCCCTTTTCTATGAGCAAGGGTGCACAAACTTTTGCCTCGTAGTGCACATCGCTCTTGAAATAAAACCCCAGATGTTTTATTTATTTGTTCCATCGCAAATTCAGTTACGATACATTTATAATGCGTAATAACGCAAAATGCTTTAACAAACTCTTAATCGTTAAAAATTTCGTCCCCGGAAGCGGAAAATAAATCCAAAACCAGCAGTGTATTCTTGTTACTGTAATATCAGAAGCTCATAATAACCTTATGAGTAGTATTGAATTTTCTGGCATCTTGTTGGTGTAACCATGGCAACACGTGGCATGTGGATCGATATCCTTATGAAAACATATATTTGTCAGCTGAAACAAGCTAAAAAATTAAAAGGAAAGTGATTTTCATTATTCACAAAGCATCTTTGTAAACCGTAATTCGTTCTTCCTTTCTATGGTTTTTCATCTTAAGTGCTTTCAGTTAAAAACTCTTAGCTAGCTAAAAAAAATAGCTAAATAAACAGCTAATATTCATTATGAATGAAACAGTAGAACGATTTTAAAGGAAAGCTTTAACCGAAATACCGACGATGCTCGCTATCAATTGATCCCCAGCACTGATTAGCTTGGCAGCTTTATTGAATTAATTGCACATCGTAACTGATTTGTGCTAACGTTTTGGCGTTTTGTTTCTGCAGCCGTGGTTGGTTTGTTGTACCCGTATCTGGACAGCCATCTTGGAGAGCCGCACAAGTTTAAGCGCGAGTGGGCGAGTGTCATGCGCTGCATCGCCGTGTTCGTGGGCATCAACCACGCCAGTGCCGTATCCTTACCAAACCCCACCCACTGAGCCAACACTCGCAAAAATATCTGAAAGCCAACATGTGCAAAAGCACAAGTCAGCATTCTTTTTAAGTGAAGATCCTGAAGGAATTTTTTTTTTTCCCCCAAACTCCACCATATAGCTATAATTTTAATTTTGAGTGATGTTATTTACCTTTCAATTTGGGTTAATACTTTTAATTTATATATAAAAAGTTCTTAACTTTTTTTTTTATTGATTAACACTTGCTTTATATATTTTTGTCTTATGACTCATTTAATTTTTCATTTTGTCACTTATTCATTGATAAATGTATCTAATGTAATCTTTTTGTTTGTTTTTACTACTCTTTACTGTAGATTTGACTTTTTCTTAAGGTCTCTTTTTTAAAATATATTATATTTCCTTCGCCATTTTAACTTTTAACCTTTTTAGTTAGGTTTTTTCCCCTACTTTGATTTCTTTTTTTCCCCTCATGTTTTTTAAGAACTTTTTCCATTGTGATATTTTTTTTTTTTTCCCAAATCCATCCTGTTTTCTTGTACTTCACTTGTCCTTAACTCGGCGCTGTTTCTCAGAAGCTGGACTTTGTGAATAACGTGCAGCTGTGTCTCACTCTGGCTGCTCTGTCTCTGGGTCTGTGGTGGACATTTGATCGCTCGAGGAGTGGATTCGGTTTGGGCCTTACCACAGCGTTTTTCGCCACGCTCATCACCCAGCTGTTGGTCTACAACGGCGTCTACCAGTACGTCATCAATAACAATCTCACAGTAACGCTGGGGGGGAGTGGCTAACAGTGTATTCACTTCAGATGTAGCCTGTAGTTTTGTTTTTTTTTTAAACTAAACTCACCTTTACTCGGTGCTAAACCGCATGTCTGGCCTCTTTGTCAGGTTTCCATCTCCGCAGTTGGGCTACGTTCGCTCCTGGCTGCCCTGCATCTTCTTCTCTGGAGGAGTGACGGTGGGGAATATCGGCAGGCAGCTAGCTATGGTTAGACTTCTCTTTTATGTTGCGATGTTTGTTTGTTTTTCTGTCTTTTTGCTAGTTTTATGCACCAAGAGCTTATTAAAGCAGCTAGTCTTGCTTCGGTAGCTATTATTAGTATGATAACTGATGCCCAAGCCTTGTGTCTCAAATCCATCCTCAGAAAATGGAGAAATTTTGCTTTAGATGTTTGACTTTAAACCTAATGTCTACTTTATTGGCCGCTTTTTTTAAGCAATTTTGCTGATAATCATCTCAGCTTGTTGCTAAATAATCCGACGCTTAAATCGTAAGCCGTGCTAAATTGTTCCAAGGTTCCTCATTTCCTGTCTTTTTTTTTTTTTTTCTGATTATCTGATCCTTTTCTGTTTTGTCTCCTCAGGGTACGAACGAGAAACCTCACCACGACTAGGGACCCTAAACACCACGGCGAGGAGGAATGAGACGCTTCCCGTGGCATTTTTTTTTCCCCCCCTCCTAATCTCTCATTCGTGTCAATGAGGGAGAAGGAAGGAAGGAAGGCGGACTGCGTGTGCCCTACGGACGCGAGGCAAACCAGAACTCTGCATTAACGTCACCGTTTGAGTGTTCGTGATGGCGTGGGAAACTTATGGAGTGAACTTCCTGTCGAAAAGTAGCTGTACATGAGAGCAGGTCATTTTATTTTATAAATCCAGAGTCCGATTTGGAAATCTGTAATGTTACTTTTTTTTTTAAAGGTAAGCCCCGCCCCCTCACTATAATAGCGCTGTCTATTTATCTATGTGGCTCTTCCATCTTATATCTCCAGAACAAACACCTGGCTCCGCCCCCTTAAAATGTTACAATCTGGAGTTTTCCACTCCAGAAAAGTTACTTCTGATTCGTAACGAGGCTTTGCGTCTGTCACATGACGTCTGGTGATGGATTTGCAATTGGTAAGCTCATGACCTCGACATTGCAGTTACTTTCTAAAAGAGCTCCATAGAGTTACATAGCACAGCTGGGTCCAGTTGTTCACTTTTTCTTCAACAGTGTGTGAGTGAGATGCTGCAGATCTTAATATCTAGACTGACTCTGAAAGAGAGAGAGGATTGTGTGTGAGAGATGGTGGCCAAAAACGTGCTTCATTATTATTATTATTTTTTTTTTTTTGACTTTATGCTGGAAAACGACGCTAAACAAAAAGGGAAAAGTTTCAAGGCTGCACAAAAATGTCCGCCATCCAAACAGGAGGGTTAAACGTTTGCTGATAGTTATTGCTCTTAATAAACATTTTATTAATAGTGTTACTTTAGTGAGACTCGTTTGCCAAATGAAATATTCTCTTATTATTCATTTCGTTATCTCTAGCCGCTTTATCCTGTTCTACAGGGTCGCAGGCAAGTTGGAGCCTATTATTGTTATTATTTAACGGCTCGTCATAAGGAACGGGTTTTGATGCCAGGTTAATTCATATAGGCCTTTAGGTATGTATTGATTTATCAAAGATGCGATATATCGTGATGTTCAACATGAAACCTGTTCACAGGCTTACGACGGATACACCAAGGTTTTAAAAAAAAGTTACGTGTTTTAATATCACAATAGCACTCGTGTATTTAAAAAATAACAAAACCCACACACAAGGTCTTTTTTTTTCTTTTTTTAACTGCAGCCTTGAAGATTTTGCAATCTGTGATTGCATTTTGTATTATAGAACGAGTGCTTTTGTCACTTTTTTCCTTTTCCTGTTTGTTCATTGTATTGTCTTTTGCTCATGTGTAACTTTTTTTTTTTTTTTAAATTAATCACACAAAAATGTGCTGTATTTTCCAGAATGTGAGTTCAAATTCACATCTCAACTTTCCAGCCAAAAGTCCGAGGCACGTCTAAACTAAGCTTTCGACCAAAAATGGCTTTTTTTTTTTTTTAATAAATTTAAAAAAACACGGTAAGCATTAAGCCATGATAAATGAAACAAAGTCGATATTTGGTGTGAGACGAAATTCCCTTTGCTTTAGTCTCGGGTCCAGTGAGTGCCATTTTATAAGGAAATGAGCTGTAGGTTTTCCTGAGCATCTTCCAGAACCAGCGTCTGGACACTTTGACTGTCACACTCGCATCTTCATTTTGCACAAGTAGCCTTCATTATGTTTTTTTGTTTGTTTGTTTTTTTAATCTGAAAAGTGCTTTCTTATGGAATATACTGCTCAGATGTATTACAAACATTTTTTCCTGTAACATTTCATTTTGTGCTGGACGTTTGGAACTCTAAAATGCTTTTGTAATGCTGTCGAAATCATAAAATGGAAATCTAAAAGCTTGGATTATAAAAAAAGCAAGATATAAAATTGCTGGCAAGACTTCGCAAAAATTCAAGTGCAAGCAGCCGTTCTAAGGACTGTAAAGTATTTCCTCAATTCGATTTACATCATTTTGACCAGGTTTGACATAATACCCGACGCTCCTCCTCGGCCAACCAGAAAAGTATTTTCATTGTCTTTGTGATATATTAAAAAAAAAAAGCACACACACATATCTATAAGAAGGAATTTATAAAGTTGCACCTAATAATATTCTGGAAAATGCAGCAATTTTAGGACCTTGAGCAAAGATTTTAAGTGCAATCAGTTCTAACGAACCTTGATATTTATTTTGATGTTTTTGTTTCGTAAAGGATCGTATGCAGTACGAAGAAGCAATAACTCTTGTTCGGAATGAGTTTACGTTCACGCACAAACTGATTTTAACGACACCAATGACCACTTCTACTGTTCTGAATAAAAAGTGTGTATTGTTATACTTTTTTGTCCTGTTGTGTAGGATTGTGGAGGTGTGTGTGTGCGGAATCGGCTGAAAGAGTTTTAAAAAAAAAAAATTAGCGTGACTCGCTAACAGGACTTCAGTTCAGGGAAACGATGAAGATTCAAAGTGAATGAAGGCTTTATTTTATTTAAGGAATGAGGTGGTTTTGTTTTTTTTTATGATTGTAGTTGCATGATTTCTACTACATTGTCTACAAAATAAAGTGAAGTTGAAAGTGTTGATGTTCATTATGAATTCTTTATTGACAATTAAAGATGCTCCGCCCATGATCGTCTCTGACTGGATGAAACAACATGGTCACGTCGGAGTTGGACAACTGACACAAAGATTATGCGGTTTTTTTTAAGTATTTACACTGTTAAAGTATTATTTCTCATGTTGTTGATCGTCTCAGAATCGTTCGGTTGCTATCACAATTAGCGGAATGTCGAAGGAGGAAAAAATTCATTCTGTAGTTGGGAACACTCTAAAAATAAAGGTGCTTCAGTGGTTCTTCAAATCTCTGGATGGTTCAATGGAGAGTCAAAACTCTGTGATGAACCATTACATTATGCGAAAGGTTCTTCACATTGGAAATGGTTCTTCAGATCCTGGCATTCTCTTATCATTTGCTGGTCAATGCACATAGGCTATGTTTACACAAATCTGTCTTCACTGCTCAAACAAATGGTTTAAATGGTTCTTTAAAGAACTGTTGCATGAACGGTTCTTTGAAGCCCTGAAAAAGGTTCTTCTATGGCATCGCCCTGAAGAACCAGTACTGGCCCTGTTATTTATTAGAGTGAACTCTGCTTTGCCTTGAGTTGCATCACACCACCCTCTTGATTGTTGTTGGGGTTTTTTTTTAAGTGTTTGTTTTTCAAATGAGCTGCCATCTTGGATGAATCAAGTCATCTCAAGTGACTTTTCTTCTCATGTTGTTGTGCTGCTTGTCACAAGATGGCAGCATTTCTTCTCTCCAGCCCACAGAGCGCCGGCGTCTCCAAGGTCCTGAACCATCAGGGATTATGGAACAACCCGCAAGCAGATGTATGAGGAATCCCCAATTCTCAGATTAGCATGACCTAGCTTGCGCTAGTGACACAAATCCAAAAAGACTGTGTATTTTCCCGAACCCTGGTCCTGGAGAACCCCTCTGCCACCTGTTCAAAAGCTCTCCAGGAGCAGATTTTGGTGAAACTTGTGCGATGAAGGTTCTATAAAATGGCTCCTGTGCTGTAGATGGCGCTGTGGTCAGCTGCGTGATGTTCTTTATGAGCAGGCCTTCGAAAGACAAGTTTGAATTGTTCATTCGGGGTGTGTTCTGATTGCGCAGACAGGTGGGGAACCGGGCGTGAGGCTGCACAAAAGTGTCCAGCTTTTCCTCGCTCTTTTTTCCTTCCTGAGAAAGTTGCGCTGGTCTTTTGTGCGCCGCCAGTCGAGCGGAACGTCCTTGCCCTGTCCGCAGCTGCTTCCTGCTTTGTGAGGACGAAACAAACCCAACATCTCACACACACACACTGATCCTTTATCCCTGACACACACACACCCCAGATTCTCCCTGCACTTCAGCTTGGATTTAAATGATCCCAGGACAGGACAAAGACCGACAGGTCAGAGGTCAGATGTCAGAAAGACATGTACCTGTACTTGACACTTGGAACAAAACTCAAATCTTCTGATTGCTACTTAATTTGTAGCTTATATCATGAATTCATATCAGCTACGCTTTCAGAACTACAAGTACCAAAGTATTCGTATGTTTCCTCGTTGCTGATTTCTGGTCATCATTTCGAACTTTAGAAACAATGTGATTCAACTGTTAAAGCTTTAACCTCCTAAGACCCAAGCTGTTTTTTTTACATGCATTTTTTATTTCTTTTTGCTATTTGGGCTTATTAGAACCTGATTAGAATAAAAACTAAGCATCATCTTTGATAAGATGTACTTTTTGAGAAAAAGTATGTCCACATATGTGGATTCTTGTTCTGAATTTCTAAAAAGTGCTGTCCACGTATGTGACCGCTAGGCCCTAGGACAGGGGTCTTCAATCCTATCCGCAAAGGGCCGGTGTAGCTGCAGGCTTTCATTACAGCCAAATTGGAGGCTCACTTGATTGTTGACTGGAGACGAGGGTGAAATGATTAAACAAGTGAAATCAGGTGTAGCTCCTGCTTGGTTGGAATGAAAGCCTGCAGCCACACTGGCCCTTTGTGGATAGGATTGAAGACCCCTGCCCTAGGAGGTTAAAAGAGACAGTATTTTCACCTTGTCGGGTCAAGGGTCAAAACTGGGCCTCTTGATCCAGACTGGTACCTTAATCCACTATTTATTGAATGTGTTTCCCAGTTTATTTTTTGAAATGACTATGTGTGTGCTGAAGATATTTTCTTATTCCCCAGCTAGAGCGCATCTACCGGGCCCCAAGTATCTGAAACGATGCGCTTCTCTTTAGAGTCTTTTCTAAATTAGGACGAAAAGTTGGCCTACAGTATTCCGATGAATTGAAAACGTCTGAGTAGTCCGTGTCTTTAATGGAAGAAACGAGACACGAGGAAAATCTGAGCGGCCCGGGTTGGCGTCCTACGCGTGAACTGATCTGGAAACAGAATACTGAATGTGCTACAAGATACTGAATATTTACTGACCTTGTTTTAAATGGATCACTGTTGCAAGGGAGGAAGTTTCAGTGTGGACGGAAACGGATAAAGAGAATAAGGAGCTGAAGCCCACAGTGATGACACTGAGCGTGTGCTGGGCCCCCGGATGACCCTCTAACTTTCCTCAAGGGACCGGGGGGGGGGGGGGGGGGAGTGTGACGTCAGACTTCTTCATTATGGGGAATTGGGGATGATATTGTTTCATCTATCACAGGTAATACACTTACAGAGTTCCACAAGTGAAAAACAAAAGTTCTGATCAATTAATAATAATAATACATTTTATTTCTACAATTTTCACGTGTATTGTTAAGACAATTAAGTATGAAATAAAAAGACAACAAACATTATTATTATTATTATTATTATTATTATTATTGTTGTTGTTGTTGTTGTCTTGTGTGAAACAGAAAAGCACAAACTTTTCCGAAACTGGTTCTACTCTGGGTTGGCCCTCGGATGTGGGTTCTAACCAGATGGTGTAAAGGTTCTCCCTCAGAGAAACGAGAACAAATGAATCCCCTCCAGTCGGATCTGAATCTTCTCTTTATTGGATTTTTTCCCCCTGAAAACAAACAAAATAGGATGAAGTGAAAGAGTAGAAGTTGTGATACAGGAATAAGACACGACCAAAATAAATAAATAAATAAACACCCGAATGATTTCATGGATCAGAAATAAAGGTTCTAGTTTCCGCATTGAACCCAGAACCTCTCGGACACAGGAAAGATCCTGATTTTATTCCGAGTCAGAGTCAAACACGGAGAGAAAGGGCTGCGACCTCTTGCCTGGAGCTCCATCACCTGGTTTTCACTGAGATCATTTACTCAACTGCTCTGCTTTATTATTATTATTATTATTATTATTATTATTAATTGAATTCAAGTAGAGAAACTGTGGCTCGTTTGCGTGAAAGTGAAGAAGTTGTTGTTGTTGATAAATTAATTTGTTGTTTACTTGCTGTTTTTATTTACGTGTGTTACAAAAAATCTGAGTGTAAATAGCAAAGAGAAAATTAATACATTTTCTTATAATTTTTGTTTTGCTTTTTACTTTTTTAAAGTTAGTGTATCTTTAACGGAAAATAAATTATAAAACATTTTTATCAGTCAGCTCTCAGACAAACAACAGGTTTAATAATAATAATAATAATAATAATAATAATAATAATAATAATGATGATGATGAAATGTGAGATGTCTTTACAGAAGAGAAGTTTCTGTAAACTGAAAGTAAAACAGTGTCGTGTTTATAATAATGAAACATTTTAGAAAAGAAACTGAGCTGTGAAACACACACACACACACACAAACACACACACAGTAACAAATTAAGTGGTAAAACCTCCAGCAGACATCTGTGTTTAATTCCTTCTCCAGAGGAAGTGAGGAGGATGCAGCTGGTACTGGTGGTACTGGCGTTGGTGGTGTTAATGGTATCGATGATGTTACTGTTGTTAATGGTGTTAATGATGCCACTGGGGTTAATGGTCTTAATGACGTTACTGGTGTTAATTATTCCTCAGTATTCAAGTGATTAAAGTGATTGTCTTCGTTCGGCGCGTTTCTCTGCTTCACTGCGTCCTCACATAAACACCTCAAAGCTTTACACTCTCATTACACACACACACACACACACTAGAATACAGAGAGAGAGAGAGAGAGAGAGAGATGAATGGAGGCTTATCTACGCCACGCAGATCACACACTTTAGATTATTAGTGAAGAATTAAAGCTCATCAGTTCTTTCTCTCTCTGTGTGTGTGTGTGTGTGTGTGTGTGTGTGTGTGTGTGTGTTAGAAAGACAGATTGTGTGGTTTGGGGTGTGATTTTTGTTCACATGGTCTTTGCATGCTGTCAGAACTCATACTGCACAAACCTTTGATTGGTGTGTGTGAGAGAGAGAGAGAGAGAGAGAGAGAGAGAGGACAATCTCTCTCTCACACACACACACACTCACTCACTCACACACATACTAGGAGAATTTTTGTCCTGTTTAATTATTCATTGTTAATCAGATGAATGTTTATAAAAATCAGACAAATTATTTTCGATGAAAGTCGGAATAAAGCTCCCTGCAGGTTGCCAGATCGGTTTTTTTTTTTTATGTTGCCTCTCCTCTCCAGGATTCACTGGGAATAAACTAAGTCGTGAGTTGATGGATAACTGACGCGCTTTTTAATTTATTAGTTCTTCATCCAGGTTAAATATGAAATAGTTTATCTGGAATTCAACTTACAGGTGTTTGGAGTGAGGGTTTTTAAAGCCTATCAATATGGCAACCCTGTACGAGCCACTACTCCATTTAGCCAGGCACACATCAGCTCTGAGGGGGACAGGGGCAAGAGCCCAGGGTCCGAGTGTGTGTGTGTGTGTGTGTGTGTGTGTTGTTAATTTGGTGTTCCTCTATGTGTTTAAAGAAACATGAACGAAAACACTGCCCCGTTACTCCAGAAGCGTGATCACGTGACAAGCTCTCCTTCCATCTGATTGGTTGAAGGCACGTGTCCTGGATACCGGAGTGAAACGTCACTGGGGGGGGGGAGAGATCTCGTAATAAAAAATAAGAACAAAAAAAAAATTCTGGAGTAAAAGTATTTGAGGAGGAGCGGATCCTGGAGGAGCGGATCCCCTCCTTCTCCATCATCATCCTCATCATCATCCTCTTCTTCTTGTTCTAGTGCTCCGAGCTGGAGTTCCCTCACTCAGACCTGCTTCACTCGGAGCTCTGCTCTTTCTTTTTATTCCGCTGTTCAGGACATTAGATTAGATTTTTTTTTTAATTTTTTTAAGTTATAAATATTTATTACCGAGCACACAGGATCCGAAACTATGGAAGAAGCAGGAAGAAGATCTGTTCACAGTCCAAAATCCACGCTGATTGTTATTTTTATCCTATTCTAGCTACATCTTATGGTTCTTGCTGTTTCTTTTCTTTCTTCTTGAAATTGTTTTTCTGTTTAAAGCGAACAAAGTGGAGCGCAGTCGGTTTGTGTTGTCTAAAAAAGTGCCTGATAAGTGCGGGAAAGAAAGAGAGGGAGCGTCAGGATGGATGAGAATGAGCAGAGAGTGAGAGGAGGAGGAGGCGGAGGAGGCGCTCGGAGTGCAGGAGAGTCCGAGCTCAGAGCTCCGTCTCCGGGACACGCGCCTCCTCCGTATCCTCATCCTCAGCCACCGCCGCCTCCTCACCGCCTCACCAACTTTTTCATCGACAACATCCTGCGCCCGGATTTCGGACGCAAAAAGCCGGAGGAAGGTGTGTTGAGGAGGAGTGAGAGCAGCCCGGGGGCCCCGGGACAGGGTGCACAGGTGGGACAGGTGTCCACAGAGAGCACGTCCACCGGGAAGAAAGCCGACACGCGTGTGGCAGACCACGAGACGCTCAAAGTGCAAGGAGAAAGCAAGGAGCAGTGCCTGAGCTCGGAGCCGGAGCTTTCTCAGCCCAACCCGTCCACTCGAACCCAGAACCAGCCCATGCTGTGGCCCGCCTGGGTTTACTGCACGCGCTACTCGGACAGACCCTCAGCAGGTATAACAGCTCAATCACTGCTCTCTCACTGGGACACAAACACAGAGAGGACAATTCAGAACACCCTCAAAAAACAAAAACCTTATAGAAGTCGTGTCTTCTAGACGGAATGAATTTTTGTCCAGTTATTGTACACTCACTCGCTCTGCATGTAAAAATAAACAGACATAAATAAACAAACCTCAGAATTCTCAGAATAAACAACAGAACCAGGTTAACTAGCAACACACACACATCTTTTCACCTTCGAAATAAATAGTTATCTATCTATCTATCTATCTATCTATCTATCTATCTATCTATCTATCTATCTATATTTGCCACCCAAAAATAAGTTATGCAACTCTAATAGGTCGAATATTAATCCGTTAAAACAAATAAGCACACAAAAAAATTAGAGATAAAATAACTTTTTCGAAGAAGTGGATCAGAATTTGAAAAAAAAAAAAAAATATATATATATATATATATATATATATATATATATATATATATATATATATATATGGATAGCATATCTATCTATCTATCTATCTATCTATCTATCTATCTATCTATCTATCTGTTTGTTTGTTTGTTTGTTTGTTTATTTCTCTCTATATTTGCCACCCAAAAATAAGTTATGCAACTCCAATAGGTCGAATATTAATCCGTTAAAACAAATAAGCACAAAAAAAAATTAGAGATAGAATAACGTTTTCAAAGAAGTGGATCGGAATTTGAAATATATATATATATATTGATAGCATATTTATTTATCTATCTGTTTGTTTGTTTGTTCATTTATTTATCTATATATTTGCCCCCCAAAAATAAGTTATGCAACTCCAATAGGTCGAATATTAATCCGTTAAAACAAATAAGCACAAAAGAAATGTAATAAAAAATTAGAGATAAAATAACTTTTTCGAAGAAGTGGATCAGAATTTGAAATACATATATATAAAATTTTCCAAATCGGTCCAAATTATTACGAATGGATGTTGAATCATAAAATTCTACACAAACAAACAAACGAATTAATTAATATTCCAGGCTATAAAATGTGTTATCAGCACAATAAGATACAATTTGATAACCCAGTTATCAAAACAATAAAAAAAGCGCTCAGTGTCACATAATAATAATAATAATAATAATAATAATAATAATAATGCACCAGAAATGTTGAGTCTTTCTAAAACATGGACTCTACACATTTTTTCTCCAGCAAAATAAGCGTTTAACGTTCGGAATTTAATTCAATAATAGCTAAAATCCCAATAATATATATATATATATATATATATATATATATATATATATATATATATATATATATATATCTTTTCTGGGTTTAAAAAAATAATAATATAAGGCAGCATTGTGGAGAGCAAACAGTTAAAGTATAGAGTGAAGCTTATAGGCTGCAGCACAGCAATCAGCATGGCCACTGTACAGCCTTACAGGATTAGCAGCTACTCAATCATTACATAATAATAATAATAATAATAATAATAATAATAATAATAATTTGAGCCTTAAATGTGAGGTTTGTTTACTGCTGTGGGCTGAAACACAGCAAGTGTTTACATTCCAGCTGTCGGTTTAAACACAGCATATATTTATATATATATATATATATATCGAATTAACTCTTTTAGTGTTGAATAAACCCTTACAGTGTTGAATTCTACACACTTTTGCTGCAGTGGCATTATTTATTTATCTATCTATTTATTGACTCACTCGTTTTTTTGTTTTTTTCCCCTCCATTAGCATACCGAACACCTCAGATTAGCAACTGGCTAGCTCTAGCTTGCTAGCTTCGCTTCCTGAGGTGATTTTCTGACAGACCGTAGCGATAAGTTTACATTAATAACGCGTCGTAAAGTTAATAAAACTTAAATATGACGAGTCTTATATCTTTCTCTGAGGTGAAAAAGTAGCCATGTTTGTGTAAAACATGACCTAAATTCCCGAGTCGAGAGCTTTTAACGCTGACAGGACGGGTTTTTTTGGTTTGTTTGTTTTCAATCAACGTTATTTCATTCAGGGTAATAGCATTAGCATATCGCTAACAACAGCAAGTTAGCTTGGTTAATTCAGGGAGGGGGGGGGGAAACACCATAAATAAATATATAAATGAATAAAAATCAAAGCCAAGCAATGTAGCTGCCAATGAAACAGCCTATATTCTATTATTCTATAGGTTGGTAGAAAATCTGTAAGAAATACAGCTAGCTAGCTAAAATGATCCCAGCTAGCTCGCCTTTTTAATCACAAAAACATCAAAATAATATGTTATACTGGTGTGTGAAGGAATTTTGTTCGCATTTTCCCCCCACTACGATAAAAACAGGAATCTTTTTTGTGCATAAATTATAAATGTATAATACTAGCATATGAGGCTGCATAGCATCAGTTTTTATTTATAACTTTTATATTTTTCAATTTACATATTAGAACAAAAAAAAAAAAAGATTGATCGATTGCTATAACATCATTGCCGTGAGATTGATTGAAATTTGGGCTCAGAAAATCCTTCATGACTTGCTAGCTAGTATTTCTATACTAATATATTCTATAGATTCTACGGTAGAAGCCAGGTTATATCTATACTCCTATGAGTAAGATTGTATAATCCAGGCTCATAAGAGAAATGATTTCTTCCTCTGCGATGCCATTCTTCTTCTTCATCTTGTCTTCTTCTTCTTCCAAGTTCATTAGCATATTTTTGGGACAATGGACTGCAGGATGCCTTTGGCTCGCTCCAGTCATACACAATGGTCCAGAAAGAAAGAAAGGATTTAAGTAGTACTTCATTCTCGGATGAAATTTTTAAAAAAGGCTGTTGAACGCATACAAATATATATATATTTAAAAAAAAACATGCCTGTGCAATGAAATAACAAATCAACCAAGATGCATAATGCCCCGACTACTTGAAAAACCAAAGTAGGGGTGCCAATACATTCGACACATCAGCTAATGATGGTTATAAAAATAGGATAAACCTTACCAAAGCATCCAAAGTTATTCTAATCAGTATTTACTGGAGAATTTTTTTTTTTTTGATAACGCAGTTTTCCCTGCCAAGGCTGGTTTTGGCGCAGAATTTTTGCCTTGATGAAATAAATAGCTTTACTAAAATGTTTATTCTCTCTATATATATATATTTCAGCTATTTATATTTAGTTTATATGTGTTTTAAAATGGGGTGACATGAAATATATGACACTGGATATACACAGGCTGTAAAATATACTCGTTTCACATTGTCAGGTTTTTATCTGATTTAAAAAAAAAATTAATGACCCAAATCACAAGATACTGCGACTGCGCTGAATTTGTGTTTTGCTCTTTAAAGCAGACCACAAGGAAAACAATCCGATTTCAAATCCAAATTTCCACCATGTTAAAAAAAAAAAATCTCAAAATGGAGCCCGTGGTTAATATTCATGAATATACCGCATGAGAGGTTTCCCCCAGCAACAATATCCTTTATTATAGCTACTATATCCTTCTGGAAATATACTACTATACTGTTACTTTATAATCCAAGTTCACGCAAAATCCATAGGAATTCTAGCACGTGAGAGGAATTTTTTTCCCTTTTACAAGAATAAAGTCAGGATTAAAGCTAGCAGACCCTCGCCATGTCCTCAACCAGTGGATTCTAACCAGTTTACAAGCTGATCAGGTGAATTCTTACCAATACATCATTGTGAAGCTGTTTGTATATATAGATAAATATATATAGCAAAAAAAATATACCTTGTGTTGAATTACTGATGGAACTTTGAAGCTTAGGTGGAAAACTCGACAATACTGAACCACAATTACCCGAGATTCAAACGAACACCAATAGCAGCCTAATATTTATAAATGACTGCTTTACTAAGTAGCTTATAGACCTTAATGGATGGATGGATGGATGTGGGTCAAAACAAATTGGCAAACTATTTGTGCACATTCAAAATATCGTCACACAGCCAAAAATAAAATAAAAATAAAAAATCCCAGTGTTATAATTACAACCACAGCAGCATCTGACCAACAACTTCTACAGTGAATAGCCACCAAGCGTTAAGGTTAATGTTAAAGCAAAGGCCTGGGACCCCAACTTTATATCTATGAAGGTGTGTTAGAATTCTGCATTTCCTGGACTTACATAATAACATAATAGTATTGGTGAGGTAGTAATATTTGCGAGGTTTGAACACCAACACCATTTCCATAACACATCTTCAAAGACGAGGGAATTAAAGCAGCCCAAAAATGAAGAAGATAAAACAGTGTTGGGACATCTTTGCTTTTTCTTTTCTTAGTTTTCTGAATTCCAGATTTTACTAAAGCAAAAATTTCATTGTATTAAATGATACGCCATTTGAATGTGTTGGTGCTTGGGTTGGATTTTGTTCAAAATGACGTAAGAAAAGGTATGCTAACAGTGTCCCGGTCCGTAACCTGCGTAACTTGTCATACAACTCCGTTTTGAGCAAAATACGGGCTTCAATTGAAGAGTTTGGCTCAGCCATTTTATCCTGAGCTGATATGAGCTTAATTTATACAGTGCAGCAAGACACAAGTGGACATACTACATCGTAAGGCTAAATTCAACATTTCCGTCGCTAATATAAGTGTTAGGTCAACTGTACGCAAACGGTATAGGTGTCGTTTGAACACCAAACGCTGTAAGTGTTTATTATACGCTGTAACTGGAGGCGCTAATTGAACGCAATAAGGGTTTGTCCTTATTAACCACTGGTTATTTTGCTGAGTAAGGGACGTAACTGTTTCCATGCTGCGGACCCACGGTAAGTGCTAATTCAGCACTGTAGGTGCTAAACCAACACTGTGAGGCTAAATTCAACATTTTAAAGAGCTAATGTGAGTGTTAATTGAACTGTGTAGGCGGTGATATGATGGAAGGGTATGTATCATTTGAACACCAAGAGTTAATTAAACGCTAGACTTAAGGTGTTAATTCAACACAATGGTGATTTTGCTGACGTAAGCATGCTGTTTCCAAACTGCCTTGCCTTGCTGTTATTTATTCCAACTCAACATAGCCACGCCCACCGCAGGTCCCCGAACCCGCAGACCAAAGAAGAAGAGCAGCAGCAAGGAGGACAAGCGGCCACGCACCGCCTTCACGGCCGAGCAGCTGCAGCGTCTGAAGGCGGAGTTCCAGTCGAACCGCTACCTGACAGAGCAGCGGCGGCAGAGCCTGGCTAACGAGCTGGGCCTTAACGAGTCGCAGATCAAAATCTGGTTCCAGAACAAGAGGGCCAAAATCAAGAAGGCTTCCGGAATCAAGAACACGCTAGCGCTGCACCTGATGGCCCAAGGCCTGTATAACCACGCTACCACCACCAAGGACGACAAATCAGACAGCGACTGAGGGGTGGGGTGGGGAAGAGGGTGGAGGAGAGGAGGTAGATGGAGAAAAAGAGGCGGAGTGAGAGATGGAGAAGGAGAAGGAGGGGGGATGAGGATGATACAACCATCATGATGGGGTGGAAATGGAGAGAGCTACCACCCAGAAATCAGACTGTGACTAGGGACACCAAGAGAGACAGACAGACAGAGAAAGAAAGAGTGAGACAGAGAGAGAGAGAGTGAGACACAGTTGTATTTCCAATGCAATAACTCTTAAGCATCAAGGGCCAGTGTATAAACATACCAGCATTAACTGAGGTTCAAATCAAAGTGTTATTATTATTCGTCAGACTTGAACAAGACTTTATTATTATTATTATTATTATTATCCAAAAAAAAAAAAAACAGGAAAAGCATGGCGGCCTCGCTATTGGATTTGTGTTCATGCTGTTTTATAAATAGAGCTTTCACGGGCTGCATTATCACAAGAGCGAGAGAGAGAGAGAAAGAAACATCCTGCTTCAATCCAAAGACTATTTCCTGCAACTGTGAATATTAATAACTGAGGCATTGTTTGATGATGATTATTCCACCCAGGCATGTGCCGATATGACCTTTTCATTTCGCAGAAATTGTTCTTGCGGTTTATCACTTTTCAAAGGAATTCCCTGCACGTGGAACGTTTTGGAACCAGCTCCCTTCTGGTGTTCTCGCATGTTGTGCTGTCGATACGTATTTCGTTTACTTGCGATCGCTCGCTGGCTTCAGAGCTTGGATAATCATGCGTTCGTCAATGTCATGCTGATATTACGGTAATGATGTCCTTCATCTCCTCGGACTTGGAAATGAGGCAAAGCCAACCTCTAGCGGAATGATATTTATTTTAATGGTGTTTTATTTGTTTTAAGCTAGAAAGCAAAACTGCACTATAACATGGGTGACGTGGTAATGATTAGAAAAGGACGATATTTACGGTGTGTTTAAATCACGATGCTCCTTACTGCCGCTGATTGTGGAAACCACGACTGTTTTTTCATTGTTTTCTGAGTAATTCAGAACATTTGATTTGTCATTGCTGTCATTCAGGCCATGACGTGAACAAATGACAAGTTTTTAAAGAGTCGATTAAGATTAGCCATTCAAATCGTAGCTTGGAAGTCACAGTGCCTAAACACGACGATCATTGAAAATGCATTTCAAATGATGACAGTTTTATCTCGTGATATATCACGTAATGGATGATTTATCGGCACATGCCTTCTCTTTACTCCAGTCCTTTTTTGGGTTCAATCTTTTGATGCAGCCACCGTAGCGAAGATTTTTAATCCAGTGCAAGATTTCATGACATGATGAGTAGTGTAACTGTGATTGTTTATTTAAAAAAAAAATCTGGACTCTGAGACACACTGGAAAGATCGAGCCTAAGAAATCTGCATATGAAGAGTTTGGTTCCAAAACGTTATATATCCAATTCCATCGTTTTGAGAAAAATCACTTGTTCTGATTGCGAGATGTGCTAAAAGGAAAACCACTGTATCCTGTTTTAAAATTTATTGACTAACTCCGTAATGATAATAAACTTCAAAAATGAAATCCAGAACTAATTAACAGCTTTTAACTGAACCAAGTAATTATTTTTTTGTCAAGTCGCCACGGCATTTTTCCCCAAAATGCTAGATATCTCTTTCTATTTAAAGTGCATTTAACCGTGTTCTTTCATGACAGATTGTATTATTTTATCAAAATTATTCATAATTCAGTGTGAAGTTGTCCAATAAATGCAAGAAGTGCCAAAGCGACTTCCTACTTCATGGGCGCGGCCATCTTAGAAGACTCCACACCAATGGCGGCCAAATGGATATGTCTAGTTTTGAGAAAAATCTGTGACGGCGCTTGTTGCGTTTTGGAATGAAAGGCCGTAATGCAGTGTGTAAATCAATGGCAGATATTGCGTTTTGGCGCAAACTGAATATGGTACGAGAAAGATATGATAATTGCTGATGGCTTGGTGGTTGGCGTTTCAATTTTTCAAATTTGGCGTTTATCGCGTTTTGGAACCAAACTGTTCATATATAAAACAACAACAACAAAAAGTGCTTGGACCCCTAATCAACCGAAACGTCTTAAATTGCATAGAGTTTTTATGAAAGAGCAATATCTTTTTTATTTTTGTTTGTATTTCTTTTTGTAAAATATTGTACTGCTGCCTATAAACGTGTAGCACTCTGACAATGACTTACGATGACATCCTATACAGAACGATTATAAATATACGATATATCTATATACGCAGGCTAACACTATGGAAATGAAAAAAAAAATGAAGCAAACCAGCATTATAACAAAATACCATTTTATCGCTGTTATGTATTTATAGAAATATATTAAGAAAAAAGAAAAAGAAACTTTATCCGATGACCAGTCCAGTGTCGCGTTGCGTCGCGTTTTTCTTTTCTTTTATCTGAGAGTAGATTTTTTAAAAGGGGGTGGGGAAAAAAACTCTTTAAGAAAAACAGCGTATTTATCATTGTGTATGTGAATGAAGCGGTTTTTTGAGGCCTTTTGCATGAAAAGCTGATGATTAAAAGCATATTATGAAAGTATGATGGATTTTTTTTTGAACTTGTTTGAGTCTATTATCTATATCCTTCTGTGAAAAGAAAAAAGTGTGTGCAAAAACGGTGTAATAAAATTCCTGGTCTGACTCGACGTCACAGTTTTTCGACGTGACGAGCATGAAGTAAAGCGACGTCTTTTACAGGACGTGTCCGTTTCCGTAACCTTAAGCGATTTTGTTTGTTGACGTGACAGGGTTGTTATGGAAACCAAAAACACAGGTTCGCAAATCACAGGTTCGTAATTCACGATCATTTCTATCGTAACAGCTCATTCGCAGGGCGAACAGATTAAAACACGTGGGTGGGGTTTATTTAACGGTCACGGAAGGAGTCTCTACTTCCAGCGCGTTTGGAGTTGACGCTTCTTCGAAACGTGTTTTGTTCTGTTCGTCATTGGCGTAATCGTTTCAGCTTTTTGAGGGAATGGACCGTACGTTTATCGCTGCTAGAACGTAAGCGAGAACAGGAACTTGTTTCGAGAACATTCCGCAAGCTATAGACAGATAAAAAGTACAACGTTTCATCCGAAATCAAAAAGCATTCTCATTCATGACCTTGCAAATCAGAGTTATTGTAAAAAACGCTCAACTTCCAGGGTTGTAACTCGGCTCCATCACGTTCACGTGGACACGTCTGATATTTTATTACATAAAACTGTGATCTACATACATACATACATACATATATATAAATATATGATACATTTATTTTAAAAGAATCCGTAGCAGATTTCACTCGGAAATAACATCATACCGTTAACGACGATACATGTAACTATCTCAGATTTATTTATCGCGGTATATAACTCCAGTAGCATTGTACCATTATATCCACTCAGCTCTAATTGAAAATATTTATTTATTTTTATACACATACTGTACAAGACTTATTCCGTTTGTGACGTTATTATCACCGATTCTGCTTTTCACAATGGAAGCGTTAACGATACCGTTAATGACCTACTCCAGATTGTATGTATATCAGTGCGTACCGATATCGTATATATCGATCGATCGATGGATCGGTATATCGTCACACCACCGGTGTGAAGGAAGAATCCACCAAACGTAACACACTTTGCCTTAAGAGCGAGTTTAATGTCGACTGCTGTTCCGACCGAATGAATTTCTACTCATCAGCGCCAGAGAGCTTATCTAGAGGAACTAAAACAACAACACTGAGACGTGTAATGCAATGTTCTGTTGGGTTTTTTTTTTCAAATGTTTTGTTTTGTGTTTACATGTAAATAATTTGTATCCCATATGCATTAACTGTGTAATTTGAACTGGATAAGAAGTCAATAAACAGGAAAGATGAAGATCTCCGAGATCGTCGGCATGTTGAGTGTTTTTTCTTTCAGTTTTAACGAATGTTTGATCCACTTTCATGACACATGGTGAGAAATAAACTCTGAAAGCATTTCGACTCACGTTTCTTCGACTTTCGAAGAAATCTGACCTTATTTAGCACTTTTCAGAATATTCATAAAAGAGCCTGATTTAACGTTTTTATGACATATAGGAAACAAGCACGACGTTTTTATGAATGATGAACAATTATTCGCTGACATCGTTATCATATCGCTTATCATATCGCTTATCCTCCGTGTATTACGCCACTCTCCTCAATGGAGAATGAGCGTGCAATATTGTTATAATATTGCACGTTGTCAAGCCAACACGACGTCACACGTCGGAGCTCATTTCTACTCTTTTCTACTGCACATGCGCACAATCGTTTCTTTGTCAGCTGGGAAAGCGAGAACGCGAGGCTAACCCAGTGCTAGGTTTAAGCACTAAATAAATAAAGTGAAACTAAAGACGCGCTGAACACCCGAAAGGCTACCAAAACGTTTAATATATTCACGCATACATATTTCCAAGAGAAAAACATACCAACGGACATTGAAAAACTGGAAAAGAGACACACTGGAGATGTAAAACTTCGGCACTAGTGAGTGACTGTGACAATTTGTCAACAAACATGGCCTCCAGGTTTGCTTCATTAAAAATGGAAGATTTTGAGAGAATTTTGGCTGCCAGGTCGTGCCGTTGTGTGTACTGTGGCGAGCGTGCAGCGAGGAAGAAGAGTCTGGAGACAGAAATCTTAGTTTCTCGGTCATTAGCCTGTGCGACTGATGAATGCTACACCAGTTGAAGGTGGCTTCACTGCCATGTTAAAGGGGAACTGAAGGTAATTTTTTTATTATCAAAATTCTATTTCTCTCATTTTATTAAATATCGGAACGCGTTTTTGATCGCTATTTTGTCGCCGCTGTAGCAAGTTATGAGTGTTTGAAATATGCTCTGTAATATATCAGTCCGTATGTCAAAGGGATGGCCGTAAACGAGATTCGTTGAGACCTGTGCGAGACGGAAGTAAAACGTACAGCGGAAATCAAAAAGTGACCAACCCGGGGTCCGAAATCGCTCACTCGTTCATTACTCCCTACATTACTATATAGAGAACTATATAGTGAGCTCATTGGTAAAATGAAAAAAAAAAAACGCTTTCGGACACGAGTCTGTCGTGCTGGTATTTACGTCATTACTGTTGGCTGGTGGGTTTTCAAAATAATAAATGTGTTCTTGTGATAAATCCATATTATATTGAGCGTATTTCCAACATTAATCAACACAAAGTCCCTGCAGCTTTCAGTTCTTTTAAATCAAGGCTAAATCCTTTCTTTCTTCTTCGCCGCTGCGTTTTATTCAATCACATTTCAGACTTTTAATTTGATTTCTTTCAGCGCGACCGCAAAAAAAAGACGCGCGCGCCCTCTTTCGAACGCTGACGTGATCAAGCCGGGAGTTTTGTTTGTTTTTATAGCAGTCAGGAAAGTTTGAAAAAAGTAGGCAGTAGTCGTCATTTAAACTCGTTTTTGTGCAATACTTCGTTTGGAAAACAGTTTTCAAAATGGCAGCGCTGACACTTGACATTTCGAAGTCTCGCACAAGTCTGGTGAAGATCGCGCGGATAAGCGGCGCCTGCCGTGGACCAAACGATCTAAATTCAACACGGCTAAAAACCGAACAGGCCGATAAGTATCATATTTAATCACGATTAGTTGCCAATACGAGTCACGATATAAGGTTACTACAACCCCAATTCCAAAAAAGTTGGGGCAAAGTACAAATTGTAAATAAAAACAGAATGCAATGATGTGGAAGTTTCAAAATTCCATATCTCATCTCATTATCTCTAGCCGCTTTATCCTTCTACAGGGTCGCAGGCAAGCTGGAGCCTATCCCAGCTGACTACGGGCGAAAGGCAGGGTACACCCTGGACAAGTCGCCAGGTCATCACAGGGCTGACACATAGACACAGACAACCATTCACACTCACGGTCAATTTAGAGCCACCAGTTAACCTAACCTGCATGTCTTTGGACTGTGGGGGAAACCGGAGCACCCGGAGGAAACCCACGCGGACACGGGGAGAACATGCAAACTCCACACAGAAAGGCCCTCGCCGGCCCCGGGGCTTGAACCCAGGACCTTCTTGCTGTGAGGCGACAGCGCTAACCACTACACCACCGTGCCGCCCTCAAAATTCCATATTTTATTCAGAATAGAACATAGATGACATATCAAATGTTTAAACTGAGAAAATGTATCATTTAAAGAGAAAAATTAGGTGATTTTAAATTTCATGACAACAACACATCTCTAAAAAGTTGGGACAAGGCCATGTTTACCACTGTGAGACATCCCCTTTTCTCTTTACAACAGTCTGTAAACGTCTGGGGACTGAGGAGACAAGTTGCTCAAGTTTAGAGATAGGAATGTTAACCCATTCTTGTCTAATGTAGGATTCTAGTTGCTCAACTGTCTTAGGTCTTTTTTGTCGTATCTTCTGTTTTATGATGCGCCAAATGTTTTCTATTGGTGAAAGATCTATACTGCAGGCTGGCCAGTTCAGTACCCGGACCCTTCTTCTATGCAGCCATAATGCTGCAATTGATGCAGTATGTGGTTTGGCATTGTCATGTTGGAAAATGCAAGGTCTTCCCTGAAAGAGACGTCGTCTGGATGGGAGCGTATGTTGCTCTAGAACCTGGATATACCTTTCAGCATTGATGGTGTCTTTCCAGATGTGTAAGCTGCCCATGCCACATGCACTAATGCAACCCCATACCATCAGAGATGCAGGCTTCTGAACTGAGCGCTGATAACAACTCGGGTCGTCCTTCTCCTCTTTAGTCCGAATGACACGGCGTCCCTGATTTCCATAAAGAACTTCAAATTTTGATTTGTCTGACCACAGAACAGTTTTCCACTTTGCCACAGTCCATTTTAAATGAGCCTTGGCCCAGAGAAGACGTCTGCGCTTCTGGATCGTGTTTAGATACGGCTTCTTCTTTGAACTATAGAGTTTTAGCTGGCGACGGCGGATGGCACGGTGAATTGTGTTCACAGATAATGTTCTCTGGAAATATTCCTGAGCCCATTTTGTGATTTCCAATACAGAAGCATGCCTGTATGTGATGCAGTGCCGTCTAAGGGCCCGAAGATCACGGGCACCCAGTATGGTTTTCCGGCCTTGACCCTTACGCACAGAGATTCTTCCAGATTCTCTGAATCTTTTGATGATATTATGCACTGTAGATGATGATATGTTCAAACTCTTTGCAGTTTTACACTGTCGAACTCCTTTCTGATATTGCTCCACTATTTGTCGGTGCAGAATTAGGGGGATTGGTGATCCTCTTCCCATCTTTACTTCTGAGAGCCGCTGCCACTCCAAGATGCTCTTTTTATACCCAGTCATGTTAATGACCTATTGCCAATTGACCTAATGAGTTGCAATTTGGTCCTCCAGCTGTTCCTTTTTTGTACCTTTAACTTTTCCAGCCTCTTATTGCCCCTGTCCCAACTTTTTTGAGATGTGTTGCTGTCATGAAATTTCAAATGAGCCAATATTTGGCATCAAATTTCAAAATGTCTCACTTTCGACATTTGATATGTTGTCTATGTTCTATTGTGAATCCAATATCAGTTTTTGAGATTTGTAAATTATTGCATTCCGTTTTTATTTACAATTTGTACTTTGTCCCAACTTTTTTGGAATCGGGGTTGTAAAACCGAATTGAATAAGGCGTTAATTAAGAAATAAAGCAAGTTTAAAAATGACTTCGTTTCCCCTTGTGGGTAAGTTAGCGTTGACCTTCAAGAATGCTGATATGAAGAGTGTGTATGTATCATAATAATAATAGCAATAATAATATTGTCTGGCTTTTTTCATGATCTATCAAATATATTCCATTCAGCTACTCGTCTTCTACTTGTTCAATATCACGCTAGCGGAATGGAATATATCTGATAGACCACTCAGTGCCAGCTGATATTATTTAAATAATAACTGAGACGAAGCCAAAGTCGAGGTTATTATTCACCGATATCACTCAGCCTGAGGTGGATAATTGTTTCAGCGTAAATACACAAGTGATTCTCATTTATTTCAGTCTTCAAAAGCGGCATGTGAACGTAAGAATGGTGCGGCGCAGACTTGTGTCACTTATCTACTCAGGTAAAATACTTTGTTTTGAAATCGATAAAATACCCCACCTTACCTTTGAACAGTTTGAGACCAAACTTTGTAGCATCTTTAGTGCTTTTATTGTAGGATCAGCACTTTTTTCTTTTCTTTTTTTTCCCCATCAACTGTAACCATACTTGCCAACCCTCCCAATTTCGGCGGGAGGCTCCCGATTTTATCCTCCATCTCCCGCCTCCCTTGTTAAAAACCTCCCGGTTTGGGGAAATCCCTAGCGCCAAGTTAAAAATACTCTTGATTATGTCCAATCAGGGGGCGGCACGGTGGTGTTGTGGTTAGCAGTGTCGCCTCACAGCAAGAAGGTCCGGGTTTGAGCCCTGTGGCCGGCGAGGGCCTTTCTGTGCAGAGTTTGCATGTTCTCCCCGTGTCCGCGTGGGTTTCCTCCGGGTGCTCCGGTTTCCCCCACAGTCCAAAGACATGCAGGTTAGGTTAACTGGTGACTCTAAATTGACCGTAGGTGTGAATGTGAGTGTGAATGGTTGTCTGTGTCTATGTGTCAGCCCTGTGATGACCTGGCGACTTGTCCAGGGTGTACCCTGCCTTTCGCCCGTAGTCAGCTGGGATAGGCTCCAGCTCGCCTGCGACCCTGTAGAACAGGATAAAGCGGCTAGACAATTGTATGAGAAACACTGTTGACGTCAACTGATTTTTAACCAATCAACGAACTTCCGTAATGCATACATGTCAACCTATATGGAATGTCCGTATTTTATATGGATTTGATTCAATAAACGTAGTATACGGGCGTACAAATAAAGTTATACGGATTCTTTAAAAAAACTTCAATATTTATTTAGAGCTATAATCAATTCCCACGATGATAAAAGAGCGCATAACATTTACAAACGTACTGTACACCACAGACAGCCAGTAAAGAGTCTTATGAAATCGCGCATTATCTTGTGGTAGCTAGACTTCGTTCCACTTTTGATCATACGCACACCACATTGCGAGAATCCCGCCAACCGGGAAGTAACATTTTGTTTGAAACGCGTATTTCCACCTGAGCGACTTTCACTAGCGACTGAAAAGATTCTGAACGGGCACTCCGGCAAGATCAACACAGACGCTTGCTGTGACATGCAGCCTCGTGAGGTGTTGGTGCAGAGCGCTAAAAAAGCTGTCATGGAGTACAATTCAGAACATTAGAGTGACACTTTGTGTTTTTGTCGAACATTGGAGCTTTCTATTGGGCAATTCCATGTAAATGTCAACCTCACCATGCAAAAATAAAGCAACATGTAATACATCCAAACCACTCCCAGAGATATCACCCAGGCCTGTATTTTACAGATGTGAATAAATTGAACCAATTTGTAACCAACTTAATATGTCACTGTCAACCCAAGCTAAAATCAACTTTGATCATGTACAATTCTATATTATTGCCACAAGCCACAGAAATGTATGCTAAAATCCACAAAACAGCAAAACAATAGCCATCCTAAATATTATTTAAGAACTTTGATAGTTTTAGCTGATATTTAAAGAGTTTTTCAAAGGGTTATGGTGGTTAAATTGCTGATTTTCTAAACATATGCCATGTCTATTTCAGACACGTCACATCCATAACGGAATTTCGTCACATCCATAACGCTGACTTTTCCTTCCGAAACTCTGCATGAAATACAAAATATTTTAAACAAAGATTTTTTAATATTCACCTTGGACCCCTCTATCAAATGGATATCTCCATTTCGACATTAGGTTTACAATTTCACAGAGTTTGATAAAAATGTACAGTCACCCAAGAAAAGTGATACTTTTTCTGTCACATCCATAACGCATCTTTTATTGGCGTTTTCTGGCATGCCCTAGATGTACTATGGGAATTGTTCTTGTTCTATCACTTCTCCAGTATGGTACAGCCTTAAAATATGCAACACCTGTTTAAATACTGGGAGACAATAAAACATGCACTGGGTCATTTGTTGCCATTTTGAGTTCAAGTGTCACGTCCATAACGCTGGAATTGCTCTATTCATTCTGAAGGTTTATTGCTATTAATATTGAATAAAAAGTAACTTGATATATCATTGTTAATTATCATTCAAATTTTAGGTAAATTATTTTAATTTGCATCTTATAAGGATTTTATAAGGGAAATACGGATTTTGGAGGTTGGTTATACAGGTTTGATTGACCAAAGGTTGACATGTATGGTAATGTAGGATTCACTCACGCTGTACGATATTTTTTACAAGCAGTCATTCATCACGGCCACTAAACCCAATATCAAACGGCAAAAATATCAACGCAAATCCCAGGTTGCATGGGAGAATGAATTTCCACAGATAAGCAAATGTTCGACCAGCCAGTTACACATTTTAAGGTAAAAATACCTTAAATCAGAATATAATGGAAATTTGAGTGTGAAATTAAACTAGTCTTCCACAGCATTTCAGAAACAAACTGGACAACTTCTAAAGTGTTTAATGAAATTTTGCACGACAGAGAATGTGTTTGGCGAGTGTATTTGAATAGTGCGGTCGTGTCCCAGTGCTATTTTGAATTTATGTTTGAAAGTTTGCAGTGAATTATCTGGAAAGTGACTGATTTTGATCGAGTTTTGAGGTTTGAAGTGAAAGATTACTAGCGAGTGTATTTTGGTCGGACTAAAATTTTGCATTCGAGTGAATTTCTTTACGGAGTATATTTGGATCGTATTTATAGCGCCATTTTTACATTTTGTTTGAAAACTTTCAGTCAAAGTTTGCAAACGAGCAAATTCCTTACGTGCATTCCGATAGGATTTCTAGCGCTTTTTAAAAATTCTGTTGGAAAGTGTTTAGTGAGAGAGATGCATTTTAGTCGTACTAAGACAGTGCAGTGTTTATTTAATGGAGTTGTTACTATTTTGGTCAAATCTTATTAAAATGTAATTTATATGCGATATTATAGTTCTCTGTATTTTTACAGAAGGAAAACACATTTGACGCGATCCAATAATACTTTCATTCTTGTAAAGCATCACGTGTTATTTCCTATGGGTCTCTGTATGTGTACAATATTCAGGCAGGAGATTTTTCAGCTCAAAATCGGATCTAAGACTTCCCTTTCATTGTTATTATATTAAAATTCAAGACGAGTATTATTTCAGATTTTTCACTCTGAGCTCTCTCATGCCTGATACAGGAATCCCATAACCTATAGGAACTGATAGAACAATATCAACAATTCAAAAACTCTTTAACTGTATAAATTTCAAATGGTTTGCAATTAATTGGGATCCACTGGTTTTATCGTTTCAACCGCGCATCAGACCCTCGCCCGATTGAAAATGCCGTTCACGCACTTTTCTCCCCCATGAGAATTTTGAAAAGTTGGCAAGTACACTACCGTTCAAAAGTTTGGGGTCACCCAGACAATTTTGTGTTTGTTTTCCATGAAAAGTCACACTTTTATTTACCACCATAAGTTGTAAAATGAATAGAAAATATAGTCAAGACATTTTTCTGGCCATTTTGAGCATTTAATCGACCCCACAAATGGGATGCTCCAGAAACTCAATCTGCTCAAAGGAAGGTCAGTTTTATAGCTTCTCTAAAGAGCTCAACTGTTTTCAGCTGTGCTAACATGATTGTACAAGGGTTTTCTAATCATCCATTAGCCTTCTGAGGCAATGAGCAAACACATTGTACCATTAGAACACTGGAGTGAGAGTTGCTGGAAATGGGCCTCTATACACCTATGGAGATATTGCACCAAAAACCAGACATTTGCAGCTAGAATAGTCATTTACCACATTAGCAATGTATAGAGTGGATTTCTGATTAGTTTAAAGTGATCTTCACTGAAAAGAACAGTGCTTTTCTTTCAAAAATAAGGACATTTCAAAGTGACCCCAAACTTTTGAACGGTAGTGTATGTGTAACTCTTTCTCACTTACGGTGATGAAGCAATCAGCCGCCATTTTGCGAGAACTAAATCATCCGAATCTCTCGACCAATCAGCGTGTGATTTTCTATAATGACCTGCGTATTTATACTTCAAGCGAGACGGCCTTTTAATTTCATAAAATCGATGAACTCTAGTTCCGTCTGAAATGTGATCATTGTGATTTATGTTTATTCCTGTAATATCTCATAAAATATCAGGCCGTTCTGTGGCTGGGAAGTTATTTAAGGGGATTAAAGCAAATAATGTGCATGAAATCGCTCAGTCAAGCAGGCAGAGGAAGTCCGTGTGTGTGTATGTATATGTGTGTGCTCATCATCGTCCTGTTTGTGGTTCTACACGCTAATCAATGTACTATTTGTGGTTCTACATGCTAATCATCAACATTTTGTGGTTCTCCATGTTAATCATTATCACGTTTGTGGTTCTACACGCTAATTATCATCTTTTTGTGGTTCTCCACACTAATCATTGTCCTGTTTGTGGTTCTACACGCTAATCATCGTCCTGTTTGTGGTTCTACACGTTAATCATCGTCCTGTTTGTGGTTCTACACGCTAATCATTGTCCTGTTTGTGGTTCTACACACTAATCAATGTACTATTTGTGGTTCTACACGCTAATCATCGTCCTGTTTGTGGTTCTACACGCTAATCATCGTCCTGTTTGTGGTTCTACACACTAATCAGTGTCCTGTTTGTGGTTCTACACGCTAATCATCGTCCTGTTTGTGGTTCTACACGCTAATCATTGTCCTGTTTGTGGTTCTACACACTAATCAATGTACTATTTGTGGTTCTACACGCTAATCATCGTCCTGTTTGTGGTTCTACACGCTAATCATCGTCCTGTTTGTGGTTATACATGCTAATCATTGTCCTGTTTGTGGTTCTACACACTAATCAATGTACTATTTGTGGTTCTACCCACTCATCATCGTCCTGTTTGTGGTTCTACACGCTAATCATTGTCCTGTTTGTGGTTCTACACGCTCATCATCGTCCTGTTTGTGGTTCTACACGCTCATCATCGTCCTGTTTGTGGTTCTACACGCTCATCATCGTCCTGTTTGTGGTTCTACACGCTAATCATCGTCCTTTGTGTGGTTCTACACGTTAATCATCGTCCTGTTTGTGGTTCTACACGCTAATCATCGTCCTGTTTGTGGTTCTACATGCTAATCATCATCCTGTTTGTGGTTCTACACACTAATCATCATCCTGTTTGTGGTTCTACACGCTAATCATCGTCCTGTTTGTGGTTCTACACGCTAATCATTGTCCTGTTTGTGGTTCTACATGCTAATCATCGTCCTTTTTGTGGTTCTACACGCTAATCATCATCCTGTTTGTGGTTCTACATGCTAATCATCATCCTGTTTGTGGTTCTACACGCTAATCATCATCCTGTTTCTGGTTCTACACGCTAATCATCGTCCTGTTTGTGGTTCTACACACTAATCATCGTCCTGTTTGTGGTTCTACACGCTAATCATCGTCCTGTTTGTGGTTCTACACGCTCATCATTGTCCTGTTTGTGGTTCTACACACTAATCAATGTACTATTTGTGGTTCTACACGCTAATCATCAACATTTTGTGGTTCTCCATGTTAATCATTATCACGTTTGTGGTTCTACACGCTAATTATCATCTCTTTGTGGTTCTCCACACTAATCATTGTTCTGTTTGTGGTTCTACACGTTAATCATCGTCCTGTTTGAGGTTCTACACGCTAATCATCATCCTCTTTGAGGTCCTACATGCTAAATATCCTCCTTAAAAGTAACTCTGGAAAGCAGTTTGGTATTTCGTGTGGATGTATTCGGAGTAAAACAGTGCTGTTTTCAGAAAATAATGTACACTGGGGTGATGTGCTGAAACAGAGTTACTGTTTCCAGTGTTTTTTTCCTCCTGCACCACAGCAAATCTGCTCACATTTACACTTTTTATCCCCTGCCTAAACCAAGTTTGGCGGATATAGAAACGGGTTCCGTCCGTCCATCTGGCTGTCCGTCTGGTCATGTTTGCGTTTCCGGGCCATACTGAAGATATCTTCATGAAACTGTGTATACATATCAAGCAACATGTGATCTGGTGCCTTTGGCTATTTTGGATTTTTGAAAAAAATAAATATACATTTCAAATTTTTACATAAAAAATAGATTTTGACTTGGTTTCTAAGAGCCATGTTCATTTCTGGAGCATATATCCAGAACTATTCATGATACGGATTTGAAACTTGGTATACATGTTAACCAGGTGATGTAGATGTGCCTTTTCATACTACGAAATTTGAGAAATTTTCATGCTTCCATGGAAACAGTTTCAGACTTAGTCTCTCAGGTTAGTCTTCAGGGTGAGTTTTGTTTCCGGAGCAGAACTTGAAAACTATGAGTGGTTTGGTCTTGAAAGTTGGTGTATGTGTCGATTAAGTCATGTATTTGTGCCTTTTGATTCTAAGAAATGTGAGAAATGTTCATTTTTATCTCCCCTGGACCAAAGCTCCGCTGGGTTTATTATGCCATGGGCTGCTGAGGTCCGTGTAAAGAGGTCGGGTTGGTTTCCTGCTTGGAAAAATGTGACAAATAATATCTTGAAATTTGGTTTATAGTTGGTATACAGGGCGGGGGATATAGACGACTCTGTCTTCTTGTTTTATTTTCACATAAAAATACAAAACGATTTATTGATGTCTGTTCAGCTTTTGTGACAAACAACGTCATTTAACACTTTTATTGGCGTTTATTGCACAGTACTGACATGCAGAGAACAAATACGGCCTTTTTGAACATTTTTACGAACGTTATTATGCTTTAACGAGGACTAATGAAGCCACGTGGAACAGTGTAAGTAATTCCTTTACATTTTAATGACGTACGGAAAACAAAGCCCAGCTTATTTCACACTTCTGTTCACGTTTCTTGCTGTCGAAGGACAAGGAACAGCTAACACTATCGCGTATTTATTAGCTTTTAATGACAAATAAAGCTACGTGTTAATCCGTGCTTTTGGCACTTTCATGACGTAAGCAGGACAAAGGAAGGCGTATTAATTTGTTCAGTTTGTCAGGTTGCAGCGACAGATCCGATCTCATTAAACACTTTCGTTCACAATTGTTGCACCGTTAATATACAGAGGACGAATATGACCTGAGTTTGGATCTCTTATTTATTTACTTTTGGAGTCTGAAACATCGGGCTTCGAAATATTCTTGATATTCAAATCAGACTTTTTGCAGCATTTGATGAAAAGCCACCACTTCAGTTCAGTTTTTTTATTTAAATGAAAATGAAACCAACACCACACAGATCTGATTTAATTGTCCACTTTATTTTCTATTTGCAGATTTTGATATTAAAGTCAGTTGTTATGGACATATTTATATTTATAGCATATAATACAAATGGTTACAAATATAGGGATGAAATAACGTCTTACACAGTTTGACTGAAATATTACGTCAATGTCTTCTGCGTAAAAAAAAAAAAACATTGGTTCAAACATATTCAGATGAAAACACAATTTAATTCTCGCACGAAAACCATGTAAAAATAATTCACAAGGATCCACGTGGCGTGTTCTCCACACAACCAGTCTGTAAAATTGACAGACAAAATGAACAAGAATTCTGCTATGTCTAAAAAAAACAAAAACAAAAAAACCCCCCTTTTTTCTTAATTAATTTATTTTTATTTTATTATTATCTTTTTTAAATAAATGAAATAAAACAGTTGAGTGTTTGAAGCAAATCTGTGCATGGTCCTGATTTTTCCCGACAGAAGTCCAAATGAGAAAATACATTTTTGCACAAATGACTCTCATCGCACTTGTCCAAAAACTCAGAACGCTGAAAAGTTCTTCGGCTGTCCGTTTGAGGATTTGGGTCAGACCTCTACAGCTGCTCCGTTCTCAGAAAGCGCTCCATGTAGAACCCTGTGAGGAAGCGAGGAACCGTTAATGATCCGTCGAACCCTTACAGAAACCTGATTTCTGACGGTGAGCGCTGAAAGGAGCATGTACACGCCTGCCGGACGTTTCCTCTACAGGAGCGTTCCCACCGGCAAAAAAAAAAAAATCCAAATGTTCCATTAAGGTGAAAGGTTTACATCCGTTATGACCTCTGGGTAAGAAAAAAAAAAAGCAAAAATTAATAATAATAATAATAATAATAATAATAAATCCAAAAAGTGGAAAATGAACAGAGACAGTAATTTTTGTAAGATTTATTGCATAGTATATCTATCAATCTAGGTTTATTCGGTAATGTTTTCAAATGTTTATTGTTCGTTCATTTCTTTTTATTTATTAACACTTGGTTGGTTAATCACTCGAACATTAAGGAGCTGTCTGTCTGTCTATAACTAGCTGTTTGTTGATTTCTTTCTCCCTCTCTGTCTATCTATGGGACATTCCACCGAATGAGTGCCATTTGCTTGTTGTACCACTCCCAAATTAAACTTAATTTGTTATATCTTTTCAACACTGATTATAATAACACACATATTTAACTGTTCAAAATGCGTATTGGTCAACCTCAGGCTACGTTATTTATTTTTTTTACAAAGTTTGGAAGTCAAAGATGGCTGCATACTCTATATGAGTAACAGGACTGAAAGTAACAGGACTGAGTTTTTAGCCTAGGATTAGCTAATACATGGAATTAAGCCACATGGCGTCATCGCTAATAGCATGACCACACTTAGCACATTCTAGTGATTTACCAAAAATCTGTATTTTTAAAATAAACAAATATCATCTAAGAAATAATTTAAGTAACAGGACAGTATGTTGACATCAGGGCTTTGAACCAGAATTTTTTTCCTATTGGTTCGTTCCGAACAGAAACGGAATTTTAACGTTTCCGGTTTTGGGTTCCACCATTAAATAGACGTTCCCGAACCGGTTAGAACAAAAAAATTTAGTTCCCGGAACGGTTAATTACGTTCCCTGTCAGCTGTTTAACAAATGGCTATAAAATTATGTCTCTGTCTCATCCAGCTTAAGCCAAATGTAGGCTAATTCTATTACAACCTTCATTAAATAAGACAAGAAATAATTCAAAACAATTATTATTTCAAATGTTGGCGATTTGGATTCTCAGTATGTCTTCCCATCTACACAAACAGAAAAAGTGCCAAAAATGAAAGATAATTCGTTTATTGTGTTACCAAAGGCTAGTCAGGCCCTATGCATTGATAGGCTAACAGAGGTTAACGTCATTTAATGTTCGCGAGCCTCTCATTAACGTGGACAAATATATTGATATCGTGTTTGAAATTGACGTTTTTGAATAACAATAGACTGCAATATTTACCTCTTATTTAAGATGTGGAGACGTGATAGTAGTCCACCCTCCCGCTCTCTCCATTCAGTCAGCGAACGTCACACAGGAAGTGAACCCCAGCGGGTCATAGAAACTTGCGCAGGAGAAGAATGACTTTTTTATTTGTAGGCTACGGAAACTTTGAGGAACGAAATAAAAACCGGTATTAACCGGTTACCATTATTTTTAATAAGCGTTTCTGTTCCGGAACATAAAAAATAATAAAGTTTCTGGTTTCATTTCTGTTCCATGTGAAATAGAAAAAGTTCCCGGTTTTCGTTTTCGTTCCTTGAACCGGTTCAAAGCCCTGGTTGACATTGACCTTATCAGTTAAAGTTAAAAAAAATCATCAAATATACAGAAAAGTAAATGAGAGAACTAACTTTTGGTCTTCCCATGGCCTTCAGAAGACACAACTGATGTAACTTCCTGTTGAGCATGTGATTTATGGAATGTTCCAAATTTGTCAGATGGGGTAATATGTTTGGGTAACAGGACTGAGTGAAAACCCAGGGACACGACTAAAATGTGTATTTTAACTAAGATATTGTGGATTTCTTATGAAAAAAATATATTTAAACCATGGATAGGATATGGAGTCACACAACAGTGCAAAAGAAATACTGTTTCTGAAGGATTTTAATCATAATATTTCATAGTTAAGTATAAAGTTAGAGTGCGGGGACAGGTAACACATGCTATTTTTCAGTGTTTTAGGTAGTTTTTATTAATCCTTACAATTATATATCTTAAATTTGAAATCAGATCAATGTGCAGGACATTCTGCGTAATAAGGAAATGTATTTTAAAGTACATTTTTATGTGCATTTATACATATAATTTTCTAGGGACGGAAATGGCACCGATTCGGTGGAATGGCTCCTATCTATCCATCCAGGGTGGGTTTCCCGAAAGCCTCTTAAGGCCAAGAGAGTCTTAAATTACCTCTTCAGCTCCATCGTCAGGCTAACATGGTTTTCCTGAACAACATCGTAGCCCAAGCAGTCCTTCAGTTTGCTTGGAATTTACGAGAACTCGCTCAAAACGCAGCCGAATACGCAGCTCGCCGTCTCTCACCGTCACCGGGGGAAACTGGTGTTGAATCTGCTGCCAGGGTTCAATTATGTTTCTTGTACATTGCAAGTACATCGAGTTAATTATTCAATAAATATCCGAAAAACATTAGGAATATCTTTCAATATGTTATGGAACTGCGTATGGATATCGGAATGCCACGTTGATATCGCTATATTTTAATCAAATTTAACTCCATTCGGCGAGTGATTAACTAATTTAGTGTGATAAATGAGACATGTTTCTGCACCTCTAATATTGTGTGTGTGTGTGTGTGTGTGTGTGTGTGTGTGTGTGTGTGTGTGTAAGTAAAAGGGAGAACGTGGCCCACGCTGCACTGTGGGTAACAGCTGAGATCATCCTGACTGCCTTATCACGGGGTAACAGTGAAATAAGCGAGGACGGGGAACACACCGACTTCATTATTTAGCTTATTATTTGCTCGTTCTTTCATGTCAACATTTGTTCATTTAATTTAAGTGGAAATTTTAAAAATGCCCAAAACGGTAAAATAGTTTCATGAATTAATTACCACGTTATACACGTAATGCTTCCAGATGATACTATTTTAAACACTTTTTATTTCATTAGATTTTTGTGACCGTATGGACTGGATTTAGCAGCTACTAACGCCTGGATCGGGGGCGCGAACTGCAAAGACGCTCTTCGTCCTGTTGCTCTTTCGACTCCTTCTTACGAGTGAGTCCGGGAAAAGCACGTACAGAGACAATGTTCATTGCTTAAGAGAGTCTCTCAACTCGCTCTTTAGCTCTAAAGGCCAACGTTACTGGAAACCCACCCCAGCTAGTATTGTTTGCTTATATTCGCCAGCATTAGCGTTTCTTTGTTACGTGCAAAAATCGGAGATTTTTACAAGTATGGTGATCTGTCAATTTCTCTGTTTGTTTGTTGGTACTCTCGCGTCGTCATTTCTTCACCAAAATTCACAGGGCAATTCACGAGGGTCACACACAGACAGCATTAGTTTTTGGTGGGTCAAGGTCAAAGGTCAACATCACCAAGGTCAAATCTTGTAAAAACACCTAATCGGCCATAACTTCCGTTTCTTTGTGATTTTCGCAAACATTGTGCTCTGCACGACTTTTCATTTGTTTGTTTGTTTTTATCTAGCTATCTATCCAGCTAGTATTGTTTGGTCATATTCTTGAGCATCAGTGTTTGTTTGTTTGTTTGTTTGTTTGTTTGTTTGTTTATCTGTCTATCCAGCTCGTATTGTTTGGTTATATTCTCAAGCATTAGCGTTTGTTTGTTTGTTTGTTTGTTGTTTATCTAGCTATTTCTCCAGCTCATATTGTTTGGTTATATTCTCAAGCATTAGTGTTTGCTTGCTTGCTTGTTTACCTAGCTATTTCTCCAGCTCATATTGTTTGGTTATATTCTCAAGCATTAGTGTTTGTTTGTTTGCTTGCTTGTTTACCTAGCTATTTCTCCAGCTAGTATTGTTTGGTTATATTCTTGAGTATTAGCGTTTGTCTGTCTGTTTGTTTGTTTTTTATCTAGCTATTTCTCCAGCTCGTATTGTTTATTATATTCTCAAGCATTAGTGTTTGTTTGTTTGCTTGCTTGTTTACCTAGCTATTTCTCCAGCTAGTATTGTTTGGTTATATTCTTGAGTATTAGCGTTTGTCTGTCTGTTTGTTTGTTTGTTTATCTAGCTATTTCTCCAGCTAGTATTGTTTGGTTATATTCTTGAGTATTAGCGTTTGTCTGTCTGTCTGTTTTTGTTTTTTTTAATCTAGCTATTTCTCCAGCTCATATTGTTTGATTATATTCTCAAGCATTAGTGTTTGTTTGTTTGCTTGCTTGTTTACCTAGCTATTTCTCCAGCTAGTATTGTTTGGTTATATTCTTGAGTATTAGCGTTTGTCTGTCTGTCTGTCTGTTTGTTTTTTATCTAGCTATTTCTCCAGCTCGTATTGTTTGGTTATATTCTCAAGCATTAGTGTTTGTTTGTTTGTTTGCTTGCTTGTTTACCTAGCTATTTCTCCAGCTAGTATTGTTTGGTTATGTTCTTGAGTATTAGCGTTTGTCTGTCTGTTTGTTTGTTTGTTTGTTTATCTAGCTATTTCTCCAGCTAGTATTGTTTGGTTATATTCTTGAGTATTAGCGTTTGTCTGTCTGTCTGTTTTTGTTTTTTTTATCTAGCTATTTCTCCAGCTCATATTGTTTGGTTATATTCTCAAGCATTAGTGTTTGTTTGTTTGTTTGTTTGTTTGTTTGTTTGTTTGTTTGTTTGTTTGTTTATCTAGCTATTTCTCCAGCTAGTACTGTTTGGTTATATTCTGGAATATTAGCGTTTGTCTGTTTGTTTGTTTGTTTGTTTATCTAGCTATTTATCCATCTGGTATTGTTTGGTTATATTCTTGAGCATTCGCATTTGTTTGTTTGCTTGTTTATTTGTTTGTCTAGCTATTTCTCCAGCTAGTCTTGTTTGGTTATATTCTCAAGCATTAGTTTTTATTTGTTTGTTTGTCTAGCTATTTCTCCAGCTAATATTGTTTGCTTATATTCTCGAGCATGAGCGTTTGTTTGTTTCTCTATCTATCTATCTATCTATCTATCTATCTATCTATCTATCTATCTATCTATCTATCTATCTATCTAGACTTTTGTAGCATATGTAGTGGAGCGTGAACTCCTCGAGCTGAGATGTAAACGCTGTAACATTCTCGTGGTATGTTAATGAATCCTCCTACAAGCCGCTCTGCTGACGAGTCAGTAATAAAAGCAGGACTGAGTGTTTCCAGGACGGGGAAAAAAAAAGAACATTTCTCCCTTGGAATAAAAGCGCAGCAGTCAGGAAACGTGAGCATTGTGTTGGTTCTTAAACGCGTGGAGTCAGAAAGCGGCGTGGAGAAAGTCCACCTGTCCTGTGTGCCGTGTTCAGAGGAACGCGTGAATGCCTCATCTGCATTTCCTTTATCGAGGCGACCGTGTTAGGAAACGACGGCCAGTGTGTGAGCGCAAGCTGCCTCGCTCGCTGACTCTTGACTACAGACGTACGTGTGTGTGTGTGTGTGAGAGAGAGAGAGCAAGACTCCAGATGAAGGTCAAAACCTCCTGTCATGGCCGCAGGTGTTTCACTTTTCCAGCAAAGCACACTTGCCAGCTTTGCTTCCCTCTCCATCTCTCTCTCTGTCACTCACTCACTTACACACACACACACACCGTTTAACACTCTCGCACACTCACACAACCTCCGGTTTCAAAATGCAACAACTACAAACACATCATCATGAAGTTACTATTACAATCACTCCAGAACCGGCTAACAGGAAACGTAATTAGCATGTAAACAAACAAACACACACACAAACAAATAAATAAATAAAACATTACAATTCAGTGAGGCTTGTTTAGCAAGGTTGTGTCATGCGCTCACGGTCTGTTCGACTGAAAACTTTTCTCGTTTCATGCAACGTTTCGCTATTTTGACGTTCGTTGTACCGTTTTAGATGTCGTGTGAACAAGCGATAATGTTTTGGGTTTTTCTGGCGTAAAAACATTCGGTTTGAAAGAACATCATCATGCTTTTTATCTGTTTATAGTTACATTTACAAAAAAAAACTTGTGTTAGCGAGAAACACGCAATTGTTTGTATTTCTGTGGAACATTCACTGTGAATGCGCTGTTACTATGGCAACGATGACGTTGCGTATTTGTTGAGCTAGCAACCTCCTCTTCACGCTGAACCTTCATGCTAATATCATTTGTTGATTCACCAGCGCTGTGACGCGGTTATAAATAGCGCGGCGTTTGATCGCCGTGATGGCGCTACAGAATGAAATCCCTCGGTTTGTGCCTCTCCGTGTGTTTGTCTTTTGATCGCTCGGAGTCGGCTGAGTGAGGAACGGGAAGGGAATTGGCCATTAAAGGGCACGTCTTGTCAGATAACTCAACATTTCACGTGTTTGACATGCAGTAAACACTGTCAGCGTGAAAGCGGTTTCGAATAGACGCTCTAAAAGATGCAGTAAACTGTCCTCGTGGACACAGCGTTCTGTCAGTGTGTGTGTGAGAGAGAGAGAGAGATACATATTTTGTTTACTTCTTAGCACCTGAGTAGGCATGTGCCAGAAATGTCACACCGTATTCTGTAACGAGAACACACTCTTGGACAAATGTTATACAAATCTTGTACCACAGTGCTGCTGAATTCTGGATCCTGATTGGTCAGAAGGTGCTGAGAATACTGTGGGTTTATATTAATCGGTTATTGTTTCTATAGTAACAACTATCCAGGAGTCTTCAGTTTCAGTGCTTCATCAGGAGATCGTGAGGCCAAATCCTGACGATACCACAGCCATCCATAGCCGTGCTCTCTGGGCGGGAGGGGCATACCATACTCTGTCTCCTGTCAATCAGAGCGACGTTAGACCATCGTGGGTTCGTGTATGTGGAAGACGGTAGATAGCGCTTTCTTCCAAGTGGTTGGCTTTCAGCGACTCAGAGGAGGCCGTGGTAGCCTTCGCCCTCTCTGGTTGGTAGGCGTCGTACGATAGGGGGTTTAGTCCTGGATATGACTTTAAACTGCAACTGGTGATGAGTTTCAGGTCCAGGAGGACTTGAGTATTGCGGAAAGTGGAGTTACCCCTTAATCACCATTGCTCCCAGATCTGCTCTGACCCAGAGTGGGAGCACCTGCCTGGGTTCCAGCTATGGGTTAAATAGTACATCACCAAAAAGGCACTAGCAGCAGGACGCTTTTCGGTCCAATGTGGCAGATGAACCCAACAGGGTCAATGACACACCACCAGATGGCAGGCGGAAGAGCTACTTAGACGGCCAATGGATGGCATCACTCGGCAAATCAGTTGTCACTGCAGGACAACTTCCATACCCATCAGGTCTGTGGCACTTTTGTGCACCACTTGGCATCAGGTCTGGAGGTCCAGAGAGACAACACGATGGGGGCACGACATCACTTGTCTTACCTTACTGTGCAAGGCGCTTCGTTAGGAGAGGAGAATAGTATGCGAGAGTTCATCAGGCCAGACATTTCCAAGGCGGCTCGGCCGGGACGTTTGTGCCGCCGCTGTGGGTGACTCGGTCACTCTGGTGCGGGCTTCGCGGTCCATCTGTGTTTCTGCGCATCCTAATGAAGCAGTCATCATCGCTAGCGATGGACAGCCGACCACGATGGGGGAGATTTTTCTGACATCTTCAGGACAGAGGAGTTTACGCTTTTGTGGTTTCTCAGTAACATGAAAAGAGAAAAAAGACGGAACGACTGTTCACTCCTGCTATAACGTAAGCAAGAACAGGAACTGAACCGTTTTATGTAGTGCTGTAATCAAGACCACATAAACTGAGACCAAGACAAGACCAAGATTTTGAGGGGTTGAGAACAAGTCAAGACCAAGGCGGCGTGAAACCAAGTCAAGACCAGAACCAGATCATTGTGTGTGATATGGGGTGGGGGAGGGGTGATCACTGTTAACAGGAAGGAAAATTTCAAATTAGCAGTGAGTCACGTTATTGGTTGCATTTGAAACAGGAAGTTTTACATCCAATCACAGTAACGATGTTAACAAATAAATTGGACAATAAATACACAGGCGATTTAGTGAAATCCCCACAGCTGTGGTCTTGACTGGTCTTGGAATAAAATCCCGAGACTCTGTGTTCAAGACCAAGTAAAAATGTGGTCAATTCCAAGATGAGACCGAGACCTTCAAAACGTGGTCTTGAGACTGGACTCGAATCCTACAACACTCGTTTTATGCATGTTCCACACCATTCGATGTAACTATAAATGGATAAAAATATGCTTACGGTATAAGAGGAATAAAACACTTGCTTTCATTAGATCCGCTTCTTCACACCACCCTGCTGTTTCATTCCGTACTTATTTACCAAACTCTACAGAAAGTCGACCTGGAGGCTCAGAACATCTTGTCGGGGTTTTTTTCTTTCTTTCTTTCTTTCTGAAACTCTGTGATCAAAGTGAACTAAGTGAAAGTGAGTAGAAGAGAGTGTCATGGAGTCTCTGCTTGTCTGACTCCCTTATAAAAGGCCGGACGATTGGGACAACCCCCCCCCACAAAAACCTCCCTCCCCGCTGAGCTTTTTCAACAAGCTCCCTAAACGCTTCCTGGAATGCAGGGTCGGAAACGGAGTGAGGGACGCTAGCGGAGGAGAGAAAGGAACGACATCAGGCCGATTTCATACCAGCGCTCGGACGGCTGGAGCTCCTCATCACGCACGGCAGATCAAAAAGTGGCAGGAGGAGACGATCAAGCCGAACACATACGGTTTAATCTTGTTAGAATACAAGTTAACGCTGAAGTGAGGGAAAGAGGAAAGGAAGGATGAGTCCAATGACTTTCACCTTTCTGTAGCTCACCAATGTTTGTGTATCTCTCTCTCGCACGTTTTACCAAGAAACAAAATGGCAACCTCATGTTTTGTGACTCTGGACACCATCCTGATTCTTGGAAAACTAGTCCGCTCGGGTTCTCAGTTCCGCCTCCAACCTACAGGTCACTGTCGTGAAACACACTTAATTGTGTCTCGTTCCCTAATTTGCAGATCTAATGCGTCTGGACCTCTAGTTCAGATGCAGCGTGTCCTAATTTTGTCACCTAGGCCTCTACGTGGGGTGATGTGCCAAGGGTTCAACAGTGGCAGCTTGGTGGTGCTGGGACCCAAACCCCAGACCCTATTATCAGTAACCCAGTGCTTTAACCCATCAAACGCACTACTCTAAACCCCTTTCACATATGAAACCTGTTAATGTAGCAGGTAAAAACAACATGGGATCAATAACGAACACACCCGACTGGATATGACGTAAAATTCATTCCAATTTCCAGTTGTATTTTGCGATGTTGTTTGAAATTTGCAGCCGGTTGCATTACAGTGAGGCAGTGTGAGTATTCGGATTGTGTGGGTGTCAGTCGTTCTGTCGCAGGATCGCTGCATCCTCGTTTACACAGCATTTCCCACACATCTGCCTTACAATATAATACGCAAAAAGTTGACAATGAGTAACGTCATAACCCCAGAGGGATCCGAATACTCAGTAGCTGTAGTCGAACGGTACCTGGATCATCTGCTCCATCGGTAATTATAGAAACGTACCAGAATGGTTAGTGCATACTGAGTCAGATTCAGCCATAGACTTTACTTGGGTGGGCGGGACTTTAATTTTAGCAAATAATCTTGGAGAACGTGAATGTTCTGAATCAGTCAGTATGTCAGATCGTCAACGTACTGTAGTCGTCGGTCATTTTTGTGCTGGCTGGTAATGCTGGTCCTTTCTGCCAGCTATCATGACAAGTATATTTCAGACCTGTGGGAAACACATCGTCACCGCTACTAACGTCATGACCGTCACAATATGGTAATCCAATGGTTCCAATTCCCACTGGAGTCGTGGCAAAAGATTAGTGTTGATCAGTGGCGAACCGAGGGACTTCAGCTCAGCCAAAACTTAGCCAGACACCAAAAAAGCAATAAGGCAAAGGATGAGTGGCAGGGTGCCAAATCGCTCCATTGTGTGTAGCTGTTGATGTTGATTTTAAAAGCGACAAAGTAAATGACAGGGAAATGAATTCTTAAGTATGAGTGAAAAACACTATAGTGATCGTGCAGCGTGGAAGAAGAGTCTGGAGACAGAAATCTTAGTTTCTCGGTCTGTGCTACTTGCTCTCTATAGATAGCACTACTACAGTCGCTAACACTACTGATGAATGCTACACCGGCTGGAAGGTGATTACACTGCTGCACTGACAGCGCCGACTCGCGGTTAAGCTCGCGTTGACCTTCGAGAAGGCTGGAGGCGATACATTTTTGGTCCCTCCCACTATAAATTAAAATCTGATTGGTTAATCTGTCATCTGTCACTTCCTACATAAACATACACTGCCATGGCCTTCTGTCCCAGCAATGAAGTCCTAACCAGACAGTAACCCTTTCATTTCTGAAGCAAATTTGATAGAATATGAGACCAAATTAGAATTAGAAGAGAATACTTATGATGAAGTTATGAAAGAATGAAAGAAATTAACTATAATATTTGAGATGCTGATAGGGCGGCATGGTGGTGTAGTGGTTAGCGCTGTCGCCTCACAGCAAGAAGGTCTGGGTTCGAGCCCCGTGGCCGGTGAGGGCCTTTCTGTGTGGAGTTTGCATGTTCTTCCCGTGTCCCCGTGGGTTTCCTCCGGGTGCTCCGGTTTCCCCCACAGTCCAAAGACATGCAGGTTAGGTTAACTGGTGACTCTAAATTGACCGTAGGTGTGAATGTGAGTGTGAATGGTTGTCTGTGTCTGTGTCAGCCCTGTGATGACCTGGTGACTTGTCCAGGGTGTACCCCGCCTTTCGCCCGTAGTCAGCTGGGATAGGCTCCAGCTTGCCTGCGACCCTGTAGAACAGGATAAAGCGGCTAGAGATAATGAGATGAGAATAAATGCAAAGGCACTTGTTAGAGCGCATACCTCCGCCAAGCCACATATCCAGATTTGCATCGAACTCTAATCACTTGTTCCTTGGCCCATGGCCCACCTTTCCTTCAAATTTCATCAAAATCCATTCATTACTTTTTGAGTTACGTTGGGAAGAGACAAACAAATGGAGGCAAAAACATCACCTCCTCGAACAAACTTGGTGAAAGTAGTACTACTACTAATAATAATAATAATAATAAAGCGGTTTTCAGTGCGATTTCTACTCTTCTATTTCAGACTTCTAGTCTTTAATTTAAGTATCTAATCTACTCCACAAGTTTAAGATCCCACGAGAGTTAAGATATCTAGCACACCGGTTTAGACATTGTGTTCTCCATCTTCTTCGTTCACTACCTTACTAGCATGGAAAGCTAAACTAACTTACTAGATGTCTAAGCTCGGGGTCCAGATATCTGACCTAGAAGATTAGTTGTGTCAACTAAAACTGAGGCATCAAAAGAAGGGGACGAAGCATCTGAACTCCAGGAACGGACTAATCTAAAGCACTCGATTAGCTATTTATTATTATACCCCCGCTCCGAAGGAGGGGGGTATACTGGTTTACCCCCTGTCTGTCCATCCGTTTACCTCTGTCTAGCCCCTTAGTTTAGAGTCTTGTAGCCTAAACATCCAGTTCTCTCGTTTAAACAACTTATGAAAAATAGATTAGTAAAAAAAAAAAGAATAGACCAGCTATCTAGACTTGAGGACTATAGAAACTAAGGGACTAAATGTTTAAACTAGTTTAGACATCAAGTCCCTCAGTTCCTATATCAAGTCCTCTTGTTTAGATAGCTAGTCTATTCATTTAGACATCTAGTGCCTTAATTCCTATAATCTAGTTCTCTAGTTTAGATAACAAGTGGATTAGTTTAGACACATATGGTCTGTTAGTTTCTATATCTAGTCCTCTAGATTACTAGTCTATTAGGTATTTACCCCCTTAGTTTTGATATCTAGTCCCCTAGTTTAGAAAACTCCTCTATGTATGTAATCCTTAGGTATTACATACCTAAGTATAACACCCCCCCCCCCCCCCGGAACGGGGGTATACTGGTTTACCTCTGTCCGTCCGTATCTCTGTATTTCCTTCCGAAACACCCTTTTTCTCAGCAACCACAAATCATAACCACTTGGTACTTGGTATTGAACTTCAGCTTGGGGTTCTATACCGTGTATACCGTTTTCAGGTCTGTCGCACATCAACTTCCTGTTTACCGACTGAATGTATTTACGAGACATATAGGGTGGATTTACAAAATTTTCATAACGTTTTTATCAGCAACTACAAATCACAACTGCTTGATATTTGGTACCGAGCTTCAGCTTGGGGTTCTATACCGTGTATACCGTTTTCAGGTCTGTCGCACATCGACCTCCTGTTTACCGACTGAATGTATTTTCGAAACATATCGGGTGGATTTTGACGCTATTTCAAAATGACAGTTTGCCAGGATGCTGTTTGAAATCCCTGGGGAGAGACACTGCTCTTTACTTACTTGTTTCAGGGTTCATTATTTGTTGACGTCAACATTCATAATAGGTGTCCTATTCCTTCGATTGCTTGCATTCTGATATAAGCGAGAATAAGTAGTCCTTCAATTTAGATAACTAGTCACTTAGTCTAACAAGGATGAAAAAACAAGATCAGCTGTGAGCTACTGCTCACTTACGTATCCCCCAAGTGAGCAGTAGCTCACAGCTGATCTTGTTTTTCCATCCTTGTTAGACTAAGTGACTAGTTATCTAAATTGAAGGACTACTTATCTAAACTAAGGGACCACAGAGCTAAAGTACAGGGTTGGATATATAAACTAAGAGACTAGATATCTAAACAAAAGGACTAGTTATCTCAAGTAAGGGACTCGACATCCAAACTAGAGGACTGGATATTTCAACTAAGGGACTAGATGGTAAGACTAGAGGACTAATAATCTAAACAAAAGGAGTAGTTATCTCAACTAAGAGACCAGATAGCCAACCTAGAGTACTGGATATCTAAATTAAGTGACTAGATGTCTGAACTAGAGTACTAGTTATCTCAACTTCGAGACCAGAGATCTAAACTACAGGAACTAAGTGACTAGTTATCTCAACTAAGGGACCACAGAGCTAAAGTACAGGGTTGGATAGATAAACTAAGAGACTAGATATTTAAACAAAAGGACTAGTTCTCTAGACTAGAGGACTAGTTATTTAAGTTAAAGGACCCGATATCTGAACTAAGGGAATAGAACGCTAAATTAAGGAACTAGATGTTTAAACTAGAGAATTAGATGTCTCAACCAAATAACTAAACATGTTAAGTGTGTTGTTGTTTCTCTCTCTCTCTCTCACACACACACACACACACACACACACACACACACACACTATGGGAAAAGGGAAAGGCTCCAGTGGTCGTGTCAGTGACCTCCAATGGAACCACAGCAGGGCTCTGACAACCAAAGGAAATGAGACTCTGTGTGTGTGTGTGTGTGTGTGTGTGTGTGTGTGTGTGTGTGTGTGTGTGTGTACTAAGCACCTTGGCAACTCTTGATCTCCCATGTATGAGACTCCTAAGAAGTCGACTCGGTGCAGTGGACAAAAGAAAGCAGATTCATTGTGGAGAAGATCCTCTCTGTCCACACACACACACACACACACACACACACACACACACACACAAGTAATACTACAATACACACAGTACATATGGTCTTTAACATGATTCGCTTTGAGCTAAGAATATTTGCGTCATTATGTCATATTTATCCCCCTCCGATTTATCCGTAAGGAATAAAACAATGACGTGGAGTTGATTAGTTTCCTGTAACAGCATGCCCTGCAGTGTTTTATTCCTCTTATATCACAATGACATCTTGGCTGTATATAATTACACTCGGAAAGATACTGTTATTTATAATTTTCCTCTAACGGCATGCTACAGAGTTGTTTATTCCGTGAGTTTTCTAGCACCGGATAGCGAGCTGTACATTTCGTGAACACTCTCCTTTCCTTATTATATAAACATTTGACACTAATCATGTCGTCAGTGTGTGTCATGCACGAGTTTGACCAAATTTGTATTTCGCGTGGAAACTGAGAGCGCACGTCGTCTTGTTACACACAATTCAATGAGTGGTGTGTGTTTCTGGACCTCAGCTGTCAATCAAACTTCAGTTACACACCCAGTGGGGGACATGGTGTCAAGAAAATGTCTATCACGTCTCGTAGCTGCAGCGCACACGTATTTACAAACCTTGTGCGTGTCCTAGACAGAAGGATCGATGGCGTACCACTGACAAAGAGCAGTGCGCAGTTAATTAGACGTTAATGAGAAAGTGGGAGGGGTTTGCGTTGAGCGTGAAATTAAATAGACTCCGATATGCATGTGTAACCCTTGTGAAAATCTTCACCTGGTCGAAGCAACCGGCTGAATAAAGAATCTGAAGGTCTGTTAATTCAAATGTAAGAATGGGGGGAAAAATGAATTCATTTAGAGCAGCAGCGCGCCAACATTAAACCCAAGCGAAGCTTTTTACGTGTGGAAAAATGGACATCAAGAGCCGAGATAGTGTCAAGCTAAGACTGACAGCGCCATTACAAAGAAGGCGCTCAGCCGTATAAAGCCCGGAGTATCCGCTGTTATTCAGACGCTAATCAAAAATCGCACCTCGAGCGAAATGCAGGAAAAGCAAAAAATGTGTTTGTTGCGAGCATTTCTGTACACATGGCGAGCAAAATCATTGACAGTGTTATCACTAGAGCACTATTTTTGTCGCTCTCCTCCATTATTTCTTTTTCATCACCCAAAAAGCTTGTGTCGTTTTTTTTTAACCTTTACTCTGCATTTTGTTGTTTTTTTTTCTGTGAACGAGGAACAAACTGTGAAAACTGGAAGTTTGACGTATCGCAGTGTATTTACAGTATGTGTTCAGTATGAAAGGATACGTTCAAAATGCAGAGCTTGTGATGCAGCAGAAACATCGTATTATAATCCTTAAAGATAGTGTCACGACGTTATGCTGTGTACAATGTTTAGAAAGTAGACTTTCCATCTTTAACAAGAAGGAAAAATGACAAACTGGACCGCGTTATTATGCATGTAGTGTCCCCCAATCGAGCATTTCTGTGCATATTTCAATCACAGGTGCTTTCTGGACAAACCTCATGCAGTCACGGTTGCAAATTTAACCCAAATCAAAGCAGACGCAGCTCGACAGTGTCTTATGGGATTGAGGGAATGGAAAATAAAGGAGTGGCTCGTACATATTAATTTAAATTCTAATTTTCAGCTGAAAAAAATTAAAAAGCCAAACTTGGTGTATATACTAACGTGTCCTGGATGTATTTCTAATCTCAATCCCGGTGTCGTTTATTATATAAAAGGAAGAAGAAAATGACAGTCACATTTGTCATCTTATCACAAAGCCAGCCCATGTACAGTACAGGCAAGCGGCACTTTCTAATTAATTTGGTTTCCAGTCTGACAGCTGCACAATATACTGTGTTTTAATCATTATCGCAATATTAGTTCTTTAGAAGTCAAAGTAGAAAATGTAAATGATCTCGCTGGTTTCCAAACCATATTGGTATTATTAACAGATTCCAGATTTTTTTTTTTTTAAATCCAGAGATCATGACATTGGAAAGATCTCAAATAAAAACTCGTCATGGTTAAATCAATGAATAATACAGTATACAGATTTTTGTCCATGTAGAACAGCCTTATGAGGTTGTAAAAAAAAAATAATAAATAACAATAATAATAATGGTATTATGAAACAGACAGAGAGGATGATCATGAAGAAATGAGTGGTACGGTATGTCGGCACATTTTTACACAGATCTCGGATTATATGAAACTCTTTACAATAAAATCATACACTTTTAGGATTGGTCAAGAGAGGAGCGAAACAAAGTAAAGATAAATTGGTTGCTAATCAGTAATATTTTCAAATATTTACCTCACATGATTAACACAGTAGCAACTGGGTTTACAGCAAAAGGAGACGTACTTGATTTATTTAAGTATCTGCCATATAAATGTGCGAGAAAGAATGAAAAACAGACTGAGGAACTGGAAGAGCGTTTCTGGGTTTCACACAGAGCGTGATTAGCTGAACGATAAACCAAACACAATCCCAGCTAGCAATTAGTAACTAGTGCTTGCATCTAAAATAAACAAACAAATAAATGAAAAAAAAGCCCTGTTTAATCTATTTGAATGAAACTGGTACAGAGACGGAGACAGACGGAAAAATATCTGTCAAGGAAATGAGAAATGGCAGCTAATCAAGGATATTTACCTCACGCAATCAAAATACTAACAACTAGCAACTGAAGCTACAGTAAACGGAGGTATATCCGAGTCATTTTTGTTGAAAATATTAAAACGTGAGAGCAAGGATGAGAAAGATGGTGGACTTGAACCAGGGAGTTTCATAAAAACTGTTTTCAGACAAACAGAAATCAGAAGGAAACCAGACACAATCACAATATCGAACAAAACGATCGCAACTAGTGATTAGCGCTTTAGGTCTAGAGAAAATGATGACCTTTTTAATCAATTTGAATAAAAATGTGAGATTGAGAGAGAGAGAGATGATGGAGGAAACAAAAAATGGTCGCTAATCAAGGATATTTACCTCAAACAATCAAAATACTCGCAACTAGCAACTAAAGATACAGCAAAAGGAGATATATCTGAGTTGTTTAGGTTGTAAATATGAAAATGTGTGAAAAAGGATGAAAAAATATGGAGAAACTGAAGCAGTGAGTTTCATAAAAACTGTTTTGGGGCAAACAGAAATCAGAAGGAAACCAGATACAATCACAATATCAAACAAAACGCGAGCAACTAGTGACTAGCGCTTTAGGTCTAGAGAAAATGATGACCTTTTTCATCAATTTGAATAAAAATATGAGATTGTGTGTGTGTGTGTGTGTGTGAGAGAGAGAGAGGGGGGAATGACAGAGGAAAGGAGAAATTTTTGCTAATCAAGGATATTTGTAGACATTTACCTCACATCATCAAAATAGCAACTACAATGCTAGCAGCTAGTGACTGGATTTATAACTTAAAGAAATATTTGTTTAAGTGGTAAATATAAAGTGAAAATGTGGGATTAATACACAGAGAGAGAGAGAGATGAAGAGATGATGGAGGAAACAAAAAATGGTCGCTAATCAAGGATATTTACCTCAAACAATCAAAATACTCACAACTAGCAACTAAAGCTACAGCAAAAGGAGATATATCTGAGTTGTTTAGGTTGTAAACATGAAAATGTGTGAAAAAGGATGAAAAAATATGGAGAAACTGAACCGGTGAGTTTCATAAAAACTGTTTTGGGGCAAACAGAAATCAGAAGGAAACCAGATACAATCACAATATCAAACAAAATGCGAGCAACTAATGACTAGCGCTTTAGGCCTAGAGAAAATGATGACCTTTTTCATCAATTTGAATTAAAATGTGAGCTTGTTAGAGAGAGACAGAGAGAGAGAGAGAGAGAGAGAAAGAGAGAATGGAAAATGATTGCGGAAAGGAGAAATTTTTGCTAATCAAGGATATTTGTCGACATTTACCTCACATCATCAAAATAGCAACTACAGTGCTAGCAGCGAGTGACTGGATTTATAACTAAAAGAAGTATTAGTTGATTTATTTAGGTATTAAATATAAAGTGAAAATGTGGGATTAATACACACACACACACAGAAAGAGAGAGAGTTGAAGAGATGATGGAGGAAACAAAAAATGGTCGCTAATCAAGGATATTTACCTCAAGCAACTAAAGCTACAGCAAAAGGAGATATATCTGAGTTGTTTAGGTTGTAAACATGAAAATGTGCGAAAAAGGATGAAAAAATATGGAGAAACTGAAGCAGTAAGTTTCATAAAAACTGTTTTGGGGCAAACAGAAATCAGAAGGAAACCAGATACAATCACAATATCAAACAAAACGCGAGCAACTAGTGACTAGCGCTTTAGGCCTAGAGAAAATGATGACCTTTTTCATCAATTTGAATAAAAATACGAGATTTTGTGTGTGTGTGTGTGTGTGTGTGTGTGTGTGTGTGTGTGTGTGTGAGAGAGAGAGAGAGAGGGGGGAATAACAGAGGAAAGGAGAAATTTTTGCTAATCAAGGATATTTGTCGACATTTACCTCACATCATCAAAATAGCAACTACAGTGCTAGCAGCGAGTGACTGGATTTATAACTTAAAGAAATATTTGTTTAAGTAGTAAATATAAAGTGAAAATGTGGGATTAATACACAGAGAGAGAGAGAGAGAGAGAGAGAGATGAAGAGATGATGGAGGAAACAAAAAATGGTCGCTAATCAAGGATGTTTACCTCAAACAATCAAAATACTCGCAACTAAAGCTACAGCAAAAGGAGATATATCTGAGTTGTTTAGGTTGTAAATATGAAAATGTGTGAAAAAGGATGAAAAAATATGGAGAAACTGAAGCAGTAAGTTTCATAAAAACTGTTTTGGGGCAAACAGAAATCAGAAGGAAACCAGATACAATCACAATATCAAACAAAACGCGAGCAACTAGTGACTAGCGCTTTAGGTCTAGAGAAAATGATGACCTTTTTCATCAATTTGAATAAAAATTGTGTGTGTGTGTGTGTGTGTGTGTGTGTGTGTGTGTGTGTGTGTGAGAGAGAGAGAGAGAGAGAGAGGGGGGAATGACAGAGGAAAGGAGAAATTTTTGCTAAAGGATATTTGTAGACATTTACCTCACATCATCAAAATAGCAACTACAGTGCTAGCAGCGAGTGACTGGATTTATAACTTAAAGAAATATTTGTTTAAGTAGTAAATATAAAGTGAAAATGTGGGATTAATACACACACAGATTAGGGGGGAAACAAAAATGGCGGCTAATCAAGGATATTTACCTCACACAACCAAAATACTAGCAACTAAAGCTACAGCAAAAGGAAATGTATCTGCGTCATCTTTGTTGTAAATATTAAAATGTGAGAGCAAGGATGAAAACGATGGAGGAATTAAACCAGGGAGTTTCATAAAAACTGTTTTCAGACAAACAGAAATCAGAAGGAAACCAGACACAATCACAATGTCAAACAAAATGCTAGCAACTAGCGCTTTAGGTCTAGAGAAAATGATGACTTTTTTAATCAATTTAAATAAAAATATAGGATTGCTAGAGAGAGAAAGACAGAGAGATGAGATGAGATGATGGACGAAACTGAAAATGGTGGCGAATCAATGATATTTTAGACCTCACATATTAAAATATCAACCAAACTAGCAACTCGATCTACAGCGGAATGAGACATTTGATTTATTGACATAGTAGTAAGGATGATAAAAGAGTTGAGGAATTGAACAAACGGGTTTCTAAAAGAGAAATCTCAGAAATCAAGAAACATGCTAGCTATTAGTAACTAGCACTACAGTCGAGACAAAAGTCAACTTATTTAATTCACTGAAATGAAACTGTGATTGATACAGAGAGAGAGAGAGAGAGAGGAGAAATGATGGAGGAAGTGGAAAATGGTGGCTAATCAATTAAATTTTGCCTCACGCATTCAAAATAGTCGCAACTCGCAAAATGGGTCTATAGCAAAAGGAAACATTTAGATAAATTTAATTCAGTAAATACTGTGTAAAAATGCACAAGGGAGGAAGAAAAAAGATGGTGGAATTGGAAACATGGGTTTTTCTAATGATCCTGATTACGTGAATGGTACACCAGACACAAATGACTCTTAGTCAAAAGTGCTAACAATTAATAACTAGCACTCTGGTCTGGAGCAAAAGTCAACCTATTTAATCTGCGTAAATGCCAATGTGGGATTGTTGCAGAAACGGGAAGTACAAGACAGTGGAAATTCATCACATACCACTTAAAAATATAACACTATACCAATCAAAATGCTAACATTTACTAACTAGCGCTTTGGTTTCCAGCGCTAAGTCCATATACTTCAGTGGATTTACATGTCGCCTTTTGTTTGGACGTCAAAGTGCTTTCTGTTGATCTAAATTTCAGAGGCCAACCCAAAACGTCCGAGTCACGGTCCACAGGGTCGGAGGCTTACAGATAAAATTTCTGTTTACACCTGTTTTTAAATACAATACAAAACGCACAATATCAGTCTTCACACTAGCATTTCACGTTTAGCAGCTAGCATCTTGGCACAGCACTAACTGCATGCGTCAAAGATGTTTAACTAGACGGAAAAGCTTGGTATCAGGATGGAGGGATGGAAAAATAGATGAGTCTGTTTAGACAAACGTCTAATTTTCATAGAATATTAAGTAATGTGAAAAAACTTCTGACATGATCTCTGTTAGAGATCTCTGAACACAGTGTATCTGATGTGTTTGCGAAATGTGGTGAATTTGGGATTGTACAAAAAAAAAATGGAAGAGGAAAAGAAAGATGGAGAGGTGGCGATGGGAAATGGTGGAGTGGGTGGAGCGAGGGAGTGTTGCATTGCGGCTGCCATTTTCTCGGCTCGCTGTATAAAAAAAAAAAGTGCTTGTTCTCGTCGGACTGATCCGGGAACAGAAGACTGGAAGAACGAGGCGCTCAAACCGATCCTTAACCTGAGGAGATGGTTTCTGCGTGAACACTTTGAGGAAATGAGTACGAGGTCCACCTTCAGAAATCAAGGGTACTCTGTACTCTGTGTACGAGCGCTATAGCTACGAGCCGGATGTTTGGACATTCTCGCTGAATTCCACAAAACATAAAAGTGTTTCGAAAAGCAATGCTAATATTCACCACCTATCAACTGATACTGATTTGCTGAATTTGAGAGGTAAATTAATTTTAGCGTGTTTACATGGATTTTTTTTTTCCTTTTGAATTTGAGTTTGCAAATTTAAATTCGGGCCCAAATTAGAATAGTCAAGTCAAAATATAAACATATAAACAATAGAGAAAGTGCATCATTGTCTCATGAGAACTCAGCACTCACTACAATACCACTAAACATTTTGAAGAACTGAATATTTTTTTAAATTCTTGGCTTATAGGTATATATATATATTTTATTTTATTTTTATTTTAAATGGCTTCTGAATTTTTCTAAAATGAGATCTAGATCAAGAGCAGGTCTGAGAAAACTGAAAAACATTCATGGCTGATTATTTCTGGAAATGATCTAAATCTAAAAAGGTTGAAATTGATGCTGTATAAAAAAAAGGACAAGTTAAAATAAATAATTAAAATTAAAAAAAAAAACAAGTGAACCAACTCTTTCTCTCGACTCGCTACCACTCCTGACTCGAATTATTAGATAATAAGAATCTGAATCATTTTTGAATTGTAGACCATGTTTAAAAATAAATGATCCTGTATTACACTGCACTGAATCAGTTCTACAGGAAATGTGGCACTAAAACAGGGTTAAAATTCAGGTCTAAAAATATACATTACTTAGATTTGAACATGATGTAATACAGTGAACTAAAGTGGTACTTACAGGACATGTGGAATTACACAATCACACTGTGGGCAAAAATAAACCGTCCTCAGTATCCCAGCTGCAACAAAACCCTAAAATAAATCAATAAAATAAATATAAAATTAATTCAACTTAAAAAAAATTGAAAAGAGCATGGGGGGGGGAACGAAAAATGGTCTGAAGCTAAACTTAGAAAAAAAAAATCTACAGGTGAGTTAGTAAGTATAGGTTTGACGTCACATAGCAAAAAAAAAAAATTTGGTTTCACGTCCGCGTGTTAATGGAATAACGTTTCTTTAGCTTGAAGTAATTTATCCTGAAGACTTAAAAGAAAAAATGAAGAAACTAAAAATAAAGAAGTGACATGAAAAGGTCAGAGTTCACTTGGCCTGCTTGGTAACAGACAGAAACAGATAAAAGCGTCTAGACGGGTCAAGGTGCATGGCGGCACGTCCTGAACGCCCTCGTGCAACATTTCCACTTTCCCACTGTGGATGTTTCCGGAAGGAGGGGTCACCGGTGGACAAGAGCGCACTCTGGATTGTGCTGAGGGGGCGAGTGGCGGGGGTTAGTGGTGGTGTGGTGTGGGGTGGCGGGGGTTGGTGGTGGTGTGGGGTGGCGGAGGTTCAGTGGTCCCTACTCGGCTAATCAAAGGGTACAGAGGGCAACGGGGCCAAAGAGAAAGGGGCAGAGCTGTGTGTCCGCTGTGCTTTGTCTCCATTCAGGCCACTGAGATGAGCTTCCGCTGACATTTCACACACACACACACACACACACACACACACACACACACACACACACACACACACACACACACACACACACCACCTGGGGCCTTCCTAAGCCAAAAGCTCTGTCCTTGATTATGGAACGTGTGTTTAAACAGACACGCAGGATGGACACGGCAAACACACCGAAATGTCCCTCACAATCCTCATGAAAGCCAAACGCCAAGCTCTGTGTGTATGTGTGTGAGAGAGAGAAAGAGAAGGAAAACAATTAACATCTTCAAATTCCTTCCTTTTCCTTCAGAACAGCAGTAACAGTGATGAAGCACGTGTACGCATCAAAATTGTTCTCACTCCTACCTAGATATTATACGTACGACTCGTTTTTCAGAAAAAAAAACCCTCAAAAAGAATGTCATGCGTTCATAAAGGAACTCGATCGCTGGTGTACCTTCGACGAGAATCCCTTCAGAGACGCAACTGTATTTTCTGACGTCTTCCAACAACGAGCGAATCGTTACACGTCTCAGAACGAGCGATAACGCGGCACCGAGAGAATGAATTACACCGATTACAGACCGAGTACCTTTCAAACGTGTCGTTAAACAATCAGCGGCAGCGTGGTGTGAAGAAGCGGACTCACTGTTACCGCTACGATGATTATTACTGTACAGTAAGAGATGTGTTTTATTCCTCTTACACCACTTGCACTTCATTTAATACATTTTTCATTCATTTTAACATCGTGGAACGTGAGGGAAACAAGTTCTCGTGTTCTCGCAAGACATCAGTTCCCGCTTTACCTCTGACACTGGAGACACTTTTTTTTTTTTAACGGTTGCTGTAGAACCGATAACGTCCATGAAGGAGTTCATTCGTTCGTTTGTATTAAACTCTGTTGTAGAAAACGAACCATCACCTTCTGACCAATCAGAATCCAGAATTCTGTTTCACACGAATGCGCCGTAGACGTCTGGGGAGTTTACCGTATAAATACCTGATAAATCCGTTCTTCTGTGGGTCAAAGAGTCTGGCAAAAAATCAACGTACTTCGTCAATATTTCTGACTTTCTTCCACATTTTTACGGAAGGAGTCTCCAGTGCCAGCGCTCGTAACAGTCAGGAGGTTTTCCCAGACGGAAAAGTCGTCACAAATTCACGTGTTTACAGTTTCTCGGCGAGCTGCGTTTGACAGGAAATAACTTCCTTCACGGATGTTCCGCAACATGTAACTATAAATGGATAAAAAGTATCGTGATAAAGTGCTGTTCTTTAATGAGTAATGAACAGAAATCTGCTGTGGCGTGAGAGAAATAAAACACTTCAGGGTGGTAACAGTCACTCCGCTTCATTGCTCACACACACACACACACACACCTGATGCTTTTAGCTGGGTTTTGATCAGTGATCAGTCTGAAGTTGTAGTGATGCAACATGAAAGTGCGGCCCGTGAACATTCACACCATCAGATCAATCAGGGGATGAAAGCGAGCGTCTGTTACCGAGAGCTTTACACCTTCTGAGTAATTATTTATAATAAAAAAAAGAATGCAGCGAGCTGGTAATAAACAGATGAGTCCTTCAACACAGAGTGTGAGGATCAGTCTGTCGGCAGTCGTTCCAAAGAAAGAAAGAAAGAAAGAGTTAAGTAGTATGTGTAGTATAAACTCACACATCATTTAATTACACATCTATTTTAATGCTGAAAAAAAAAGTCTCGTAATTTTTTTTTAGATTCTTGTAAACACATTATTAACTCACTGGAAGTTCAACACAAACTTGTGTATTATTTATTTGATGTTGATATAAAAGGTTTTTTTTTCTTGCTGGGTTTTGTGCTGATTGACAAAGCAGTGTGTTTGCCTGAAGCAGCTGTTTAATGAAAGTGTGAAAGTGTGAAAGTGTGTGCGGTGGTCTTTATTAAACACACACACACACACACACACACACACACACACACACACACACACACACAGAGGCAGAGGACAGGAGAATATGAAAGCCCCTGAGTGTGCACAGGGATGTGTGTTGATGAAAGCACGAGTGGGATTTCCCGTTACGGAGGTGACACTGCGTGAGGAAGAGTGGGATAAAGTGCGGATCATTTTTAACTCTGCTGTCAGACGATGACGCAGGAGAAGACGGGATTGGGTTTAGTTTAGATTTATCACAAGGGTGTCATTTAGAAAATAGCAAGGGAGTGATTATCAATACATCTCACATGAATGGAAAAAAAGAAAATGAAATGAAATAAAGAAGCAAAAGAAAGAGAGAATATTAGAAAGAGAGAGAGGGGGGAGTAAAAAATAAGACACTCATTGATTAGTGAAGTCTCTTGGTGGAACAGACTCAGATTCACAAATTCACACATTCACAAACTCAGATTCACAGACTCCGACTCACAGACTCACAAACTCAGATTCACAGACTCCGACTCCGACTCAAACTCATTCACAGACTCACAGACAGACTCACAAACTCAGCCTCACAGACTCCGACTCACAAACTCAGATTCACAGACTCACAGACTTAGACTCACAAACTCAGCCTCACAGACTCTGACTCACAGACTCACAAACTCAGATTCACAGACTCAGACAGACTCACAAACTCAGCCTCACAGACTGAATCTCACAGACTCACAAACTCAGATTCACAGACTCACAGACTGAGACTCACAGACTCAGCCTCACAGATTGAGATGCACAGACTCACAAATTCATACATTCACAAACTCACAGACTCACAAACTCAGACTCACAAACTCACACATTCACCAGCTCACAAAATCACAGACTCAGATTCACAAACTCACAGACTCACAAACTCACAGACTCAAACTTCCAGACTCACAAACTCCGCCTCACAGACTCACAAACTCACAGACCCAGACTCACAGACTCACAAACTCAAATTCACAGACTCACAGACTTAGGCTCACAGACTCAGATTCACAAACTCACAGACTCACATTCACAAACTCACAGACTCAGACTCACAAACTCCGCCTCACAGACTCACATTCACAAACTCACAGACTCAGACTCACAGACTCAGATTCACAAACTCACAGACTCACATTCACAAACTCACAGACTCAGACTCACAGACTCACAAACTCACAGACTCAGACTCACAGACTCATTCACAAACTCACAGACTCAGACTCACAGACTCACTAACTCCGCCTCACAGACTCACATTCACAAACTCAGACTCACAGACTCAAATTCACAGACTTAGGCTCACAGACTCAGATTCACAAACTCACACACTCACATTCACAAACTCACAGACTCAGACTCACAGACTCACATTCACAAACTCAGACTCACAGACTCAAATTCACAGACTTAGGCTCACAGACTCAGATTCACAAACTCACACACTCACATTCACAAACTCACAGACTCAGACTCACAGACTCACATTCACAAACTCAGACTCACAAACTCACAGACCCACAGACCAGGCACGGAGTAACAGACATGTGAGAAATAAACTGTGTGAGCTGCTGGTTTGGGTAAATACTCATCGCTGTGGTGTGAGGTGTGATGAAGAGAAGTTCTTCTCACTACGTGTTTTATTCCTCTTATTCCACAGCAGTCTGACTACCACATTACAGCATTCGGTTTATTCCAGAACGACACGTCATACTTTTTATCCGTTTAGTGTTGTGGAACGTCTGCAAAACAGCTTACGTTAGAGCAGCTATAAACATGTACATGTACCTTAGAGCAGCTATAAACAGCGACTCCCTCACCAGCCTCGTCTTTTATCTCTCTGATGTTCATCAGACAAAAAAAACAAAAACAAAATGCAGAAGTGTCAACTCCTGAGACTTGGAGTCACCATGGTTACAGTGTTACTATTAACACTGGAGACTCCTTCCACAGACCTTAAACAAACAACGGGAAGCGTATCAATGTGTCCCTCTGAATCAGCTGTTACTATAGAAACCAGAACGTATGAGAACGTTTTCATCAACACCTTTCGACCAATCAGAATCCAGGAGGAAATCCAGGCTATTGTTGGTGTTTTGTCTGTTCTGTTTCCCGCCGGTTATCCGTCGCTCTGTCGTTCAGCTCAGTGTCTGTGTTAAAGGAGTGAATGGATGGAGTGAGAGAGTAGAAGAGAGGTGGTGAGTGATGAGGGCTGAGGTGGCCTCTGCTAACTCGTCCCTCTCAGTGCTGGAGGGGGAGAGGAGATAATGGTGACACCAGGGTCAGGGCGGTGTTTGGTCGGAACCCGACGCTGCGTGTGCTGAAATGTGAAATTAATATTCCGTGTGTGTGTGTTTGCGCTGGGCTCCGGCTTATCAGTGGGCCGCAGCTCGAACGCAGTGTTTGTGAGGCGCGATCAGCGCGGGACGTTACTCACTCGTTCACCTCTCACACCTGTTCACACGCCAGGAGAAGCGACTCTTCTGCTCTTCATGAGATCAACACTGCGCAGCGTGCTAATGCTTTAAAGTCCAAAACTTCAGAACAAAACCAAGGAGACAGTGAAAACAAAAACAATGAGAGAAACAGATGAAAGAAAGAAAACGATAAAGATAGAATAGGGAGAATAAGAAAGAAAGAAAGAAAGAAAGAAAGAAAGAAAGAAAGAAAGAAAGAAAGAAAGAAAGAAAGATGTAAAAAAGAGAGTAAAAAGAAAAAGAAAAGAAAAGAAGGAAAGAAAGAAACTATGAATGAAAAATGTAAAAAATGAGAGTAAAAAGAAAACATATAAACAAACAAACAAAAAAGAAAAGAGGCCAAAAAAAGAAACTATGAATGAAACATGTAAAAAGAGTAAAAAGTAAACATGTAAACAAACAAACAAAAGAAAGAAAGAAAGAAAGAAAGAAAGAAAGAAAGAATGAACAAAATATATAAAAAAGAGTGTAAAAAGAAAACATACACCAACAAACAAACAAAACAAAAGAAAGAAAGAAAGAAAGAAAGAAAGAAAGAAAGAAAGAAAGAAAGAAACTATTAAAATATGTAAAAAAGAGAGTAAAAAACAAACATTTACAAATGAAAGAAAGAAAGAAAGAAAGAAAGAAAGAAAGAAAGAAAGAAAGAAAGATGTAAAAAAGAGAGTAAAAAGAAAACAAAAACAAACAAAAAAGAGGCCAAAAAAAGAAAGAAACAATGAATGAAACGTAAAAAGAGTAAAAAGAAAACATGTAAACAAACAAACGAAAGAAAGAAAGAAAGAAACTATTAACAAAATATGTAAAAAACAGAGTAAAAAACATATAAACATTATTTACAAACAAAAGAAAGAAAGAAAGAAAGAAAGAAAGAAAGAAAGAAAGAAAGAAAGAAGTAAAAAGAGAGTAAAAAGAAAAACAAACAAAAGAAAGAAAGAAAGAAAGAAGTAAAAAGAGTAAAAAGAAAAACAAACAAAAGAAAGAAAAATAAAACTATGAATGAAATATGTAAAAAAAGAGAGTAAAAAACTAACAAACAAACAAACAAAAAAGAAAGAGGCTAGAAGAAATAAAGAAAGAAAGAAAGAAAGAAAGAAAGAAAGAAAGAAAGAAAGAAAGAAAGAAAGAAAGAAAGAGTGAAAAAAAACTGTGCATGCGTGCAAATGAATATTTCCAGGAGCGATGTGTATTATTACTCCACCCGTCTCCAGTTCTGTACTGCTCTCTGTCACTCACACACTCACTCACTCTGAAAAAGAGAGAGAGAGAATTCCAGAACACAAAAAAGATGCAAAAATGAAAGAAATAGTGAATGAAATCTCCAGTGACTCTGACTTCCTGCATTCTAAGTTTCTTATTTACATGTAATTAATATCCAGTTATTAAAAGCACTTCATCAATATTTGGTAATTAAAAGCAGTTCATTAATGTTCATTTATTAAAAGCATTAGTATTCAGTTATTAAAACTGTATGATGTAGAAGCGTTTGTCATTCTTTAATCAAGAACAAGAAGACAGAGTCATATACAACCCCGATTCCAAAAAAGTTGGGACAAAGTACAAATTGTAAATAAAAACGGAATGCAATGATGTGGAAGTTTCAAAAGTCCATATTTTATTCAGAATAGAACATCAATGACATATCAAATGTTTAAACTGAGAAAATGTATCATTTAAAGAGAAAAATTAGGGGATTTTAAATTTCATGACAACAACACATCTCAAAAAAGTTGGGACAAGGCCATGTTTCCCACTGTGAGACATCCCCTTTTCTCTTTACAACAGTCTGTAAACGTCTGGGGACTGAGGAGACAAGTTGCTCAAGTTTAGGGATAGGAATGTTAACCCATTCTTGTCTAATGTAGGATTCTAGTTGCTCAACTGTCTTAGGTCTTTTTTGTCGTATCTTCCGTTTTATGATGCACTAAATGTTTTCTATGGGTGAAAGATCTGGACTGCAGGCTGGCCAGTTCAGTACCCGGACCCTTCTTCTACGCAGCCATGATGCTGTAATTGATGCAGTATGTGGTTTGGCATTGTCATGTTGGAAAATGCAAGGTCTTCCCTGAAAGAGACGTCGTCTGGATGGGAGCATATGTTGCTCTAGAACCTGGATATACCTTTCAGCATTGATGGTGTCTTTCCAGATGTGTAAGCTGCCCATGCCACACGCACTAATGCAACCCCATACCATCAGAGATGCAGGCTTCTGAACTGAGCGCTGATAACAACTCGGGTCGTCCTTCTCCTCTGTAGTCCAAATGACACGGCGTCCCTGATTTCCATAAAGAACTTCAAATTTTGATTCGTCTGACCACAGAACAGTTTTCCACTTTGCCACAGTCCATTTTAAATGAGCCTTGGCCCAGAGAAGACGTCTGCGCTTCTGGATCGTGTTTAGATGCGGCTTCTTCTTTGAACTATAGAGTTTTAGCTGGCAACGGTGGACGGCACGGTGAATTGTGTTCACAGATAATGTTCTCTGGAAATATTCCTGAGCCCATTTTGTGGTTTCCAATACAGAAGCATGCCTGTATGTGATGCAGTGCCGTCTAAGGGCCCGAAGATCACGGGCACCCAGTATGGTTTTCCGGCCTTGACCCTTACGCACAGAGATTCTTCCAGATTCTCTGAATCTTTTGATGATATTATGGACTGTAGATGATGATATGTTCAAACTCTTTGCAATTTTACACTGTCGAACTCCTTTCTGATATTGCTCCACTATTTGTCGGCGCAGAATTAGGGGGATTGGTGATCCTCTTCCCATCTTTACTTCTGAGAGCCGCTGCCACTCCAAGATGCTCTTTTTATACCCAGTCATGTTAATGACCTATTGCCAATTGACCTAATGAGTTGCAATTTGGTCCTCCAGCTGTTCCTTTTTTGTACCTTTAACTTTTCCAGCCTCTTATTGCCCCTGCCCCAACTTTTTTGAGATCTGTTGCTGTCATGAAATTTCAAATGAGCCAATATTTGGCATGAAATTTCAAAATGTCTCACTTTCGACATTTGATATGTTGTCTATGTTCTATTGTGAATACAATATCAGTTTTTGAGATTTGTAAATTATTGCATTCCGTTTTTATTTACAATTTGTACTTTGTCCCAACTTTTTTGGAATCGGGGTTGTATATCCCCCACCCTGTATACCAACTATAAACCAAATTTCAAGATATTATTTGTAACATTTTCCAAGCTCCGCTGCAGGAAACCAACCCGACCTCTTTACACGGACCTCAGCAGCCCATGGCATAATAAACCCAGCGGAGCTTTGGTCCAGGGGAGATAAAAATGAACATTTCTCACATTTCTTAGAATCAAAAGGGACAAATACATGACTTAATCGACACATACACCAACTTTCAAGACCAAACCACTCATAGTTTTCAAGTTCTGCTCCAGAAACAAAACCCACCCCAAAGACTAACCTGAGAGACTAAGTCTGAAACTGTTTCCATGGAAACATGAAAATTTCTCAAATTTCGTAGTATGAAAAGGGACATCTACATCACCTGGTTAACATGTATACCAAGTTTCAAAACCGTATCATGAATAGTTCTGGATATATGCTCCGGAAATGAACATTGCTCTTAGAAACCAAGTCAAAATCTATTTTTTATGTAAAAATTTGAAATGTATATTTATTTTTTTCAAAAATCCAAAATAGCCAAAGGCACCAGATCACATGGTGCTTGATATGTATACACAGTTTCATGAAGATATCTTCAGTATGGCCCGGAAACGCAAATATGACCAGACGGACAGCCAGATGGACGGACGGAACCCATTTCTATATCCGCCAAACTTGGTTTAGGCAGGGGATAAAAAGTGTAATTGTGAGCAGATTTGCTGTGGTGCAGGAGGAAAAAAACACTGGAAACAGTAACGCTGTTTCAGCACATCACCCCAATGTACATTATTTTCTGAAAACAGCACTGTTTTACTCCGAATACATCCACACGAAATACCAGACTGCTTCCCAGAGTTACATTTAAGGAGGATATTTAGCATGTAGGACCTCAAAGAGGATGATGATTAGCATGGAGAACCTCAAACAGGGCAATGATTAACATGGAGAACCACAAAAAGGATGAAGATTAGCATGTAGAACCACAAAAAGGATAACGATTAGCCTGTAGAACCACAAACAGGATGATGATTAACATGTAGAACCACAAACAGGATGATTAGTGTGTAGAACCACAAACAGGATGATTAGAATGTAGAACCAAGAAAAGGATGATGATTAACGTGTAGAACCACAAACAGGATGATGATTATCGTGTAGAACCACAAACAAGACGATGATGAGTGTATAAAACCACAAACAGGACGATGATTAGCGTGTAGAACCACAAACAGGACTATGATTATCGTTTAGAACCACAAAGAGGATGATGATTAACGTGTACAAAAACAACAAACCAACGATGATGATTAGCATGTAGAACCACAAACAGGACGATGATTAGCATGTAGAACCACAAAGAGGATGATGATTAGGATCAAGAACCACAGAGAGGATGATGATTAGGATCAAGAACCACAGAGAGGATGATGATTAGCATGTAGAACCACAAAGAGTTTGATGATTAGCGTGTAGAACCATAAACAGGATGATGAATAACGTGTAGAACCACAAACAGGACTATGATTATCGTTTAGAACCACAAAGAGGATGATGATTAACGTGTACAAAAACAACAACACCAACGATGATGTTTAGCATGTAGAACCACAAACAGGACGATGATTAGCATGTAGAACCACAAACAGGATGATGATTAGCGTGTAGAACCACAAACAGGACTATGATTATCGTTTAGAACCACAAAGAGGATGATGATTAACGTGTACAAAAACAACAACACCAACGATGATGTTTAGCATGTAGAACCACAAACAGGACGATGATTAGCATGTAGGACCACAAAAGGGATGATGATTAGCATGAAGAACCACAAAGAGGATGATGATTAGCATGTAGAACCACAAACAGGATGATGATTAGGATGAAGAACCACAGAGAGGATGATGATTAGCATGTAGAACCACAAAGAGGATGATGATTAGCATGTAGAACCACAAAGAGGATGATGATTAGCATGTAGAACCACAAAGAGGATGATGATTAGCATGTAGAACCACAAAGAGTTTGATGATTAGCGTGTAGAACCACAAACAGGATGATGATTAACGTGTAGAACCACAAACAGGATGATGATTAGCGTGTAGAACCACAAACAGGACGACGAATAGCGTGTAGAACCACAAACAGGATGATGATTAGCGTGTAGAACCACAAAGAGGTTGATGATTAGCATGTAGAACCATAAACACGATGAGGATTAACGTGTAGAACCGCAAAAAGGATGATGATTAGTGTGTAGAACCACAAACAGGACGATGATTAACGTGTAGAACCACAAACAGGACGAGGATTAACATGTAGAACCACAAACAGGACGACGATTAATTTGTAGAACCACACAAAGGACGATGATTAGCGTGTAGAACCACCACAAACAGGACGATGATTAGCGTGTAGAACCACAAACAGGACGATGATTAGCGTGTAGAACCACAAACAGGACGATGATTAGCATGTAGAACCACAAACAGGATGATGATTAACGTGTAGAACCACAAACAGGATGATGATTAACGTGTAGAACCACAAACAGGATGATGATTAACGTGTAGAACCACAAACAGGATGATGATTAACGTGTAGAACCACAAACAGGATGATGATTAACGTGTAGAACCACAAACAGGATGATGATTAGCGTGTAGAACCACAAACAGGATGATGATTTACGTGTAGAACCACAAACAGGACGATGATTAGCGTGTAGAACCACCACAAACAGGACGATGATTAGCGTGTAGAACCACAAAGAGGATGATGATTAGCATGCAGAACCACAAACAGGATGATGATTAGCATGTAGAACCACAAAGAGTTTGATGATTAGCATGTAGAACCAAAAAAAGGATGATGATTAGCATGTAGAACCACAAACAGGATGATGATTAATGTGTAGAACCACAAAGAGGATGATGATTAGCATGTAGAACTGCAAAAAGGATGATGATTAGCATGTAGAACCACAAACAGGATGATGATTAGCGTGTAGAACCACAAAGAGGTTGATGATTAGCGTGTAGAACCATAAACACAATGAGGATTAACGTGTAGAACCGCAGAAAGGATGATGATTATCATGTAGAACCACAAACAGGACTATGATTATCGTGTAGAACCACAAACAGGACGATGATTAACGTGTAGAACCACAAACAGGACGAGGATTAACGTGTAGAACCACACAAAGGACGATGATTAGCGTGTAGAACCACCACAAACAGGACGGTGATTAGCGTGTAGAACCACAAACAGGACGACGATTAACGTGTAGAACCACACAAAGGACGATGATTAGCGTGTAGAACCACCACAAACAGGACGATGATTAGCATGTAGAAAAACAAACAGGATGATGATTAACGTGTAGAACCACAAACAGGATGATGATTAACGTGTAGAACCACAAACAGGATGATGATTTACGTGTAGAACCACAAACAGGACGATGATTAGCGTGTAGAACCACAAACAGGATGATGATTAGCGTGTAGAACCACAAACAGGACGATGATTAGCATGTAGAACCACAAACAGGATGATGATTAGCGTGAAGAACCACCACAAACAGGATGATGATTAGCGTGTAGAACCACAAACAGGACGATGATTATCATGTAGAACCACAAGAAGGATAATGATTAGGGTGTAGAACCACCAACAGGACGATGATTAGCGTGTAGAACCACACAAAGGACGATGATTAGCGTGTAGAACCACTAACAGGACGATGATTAGCGTGTAGAACCACAAACAGGATGATGATTAGCGTGTAGAACCACACAAAGGATGATGATTAGCGTGTAGAACCACTAACAGGACGATGATTAGCGTGTAGAACCACAAACAGGATGATGATTAGCGTGTAGAACCACCAACAGGACGATGATTAGCGTGTAGAACCACACAAAGGACGATGATTAGCGTGTAGAACCACAAACAGGACGATGATTAGCGTGTAGAACCACACAAAGGACGATGATTAGCGTGTAAAACCACAAACAGGACGATGATTAGCGTGTAGAACCACAAACAGGACGATGATTAGTGTGTAGAACCACAAACAGGACGATGATTATCATGTAGAACCACAAAAAGGATAATGATTAGGGTGTAGAACCACCAACAGGACGATGATTAGCGTGTAGAACCACACAAAGGACGATGATTAGCGTGTAGAACCACAAACAGGACGATGATTAGCGTGTAAAACCACAAACAGGATGATGATTAGCGTGTAGAACCACCAACAGGACGACGATTAGCGTGTAGAACCACACAAAGGATGATGATTAGCGTGTAGAACCACAAACAGGACGATGATTAGCGTGTAGAACCACAAACAGGACGACGATTAGCGTGTAGAACCACACAAAGGATGATGATTAGCGTGTAGAACCACAAACAGGACGATGATTAGCGTGTAGAACCACAAACAGGACGATGATTAGCGTGTAAAACCACAAACAGGACGATGATTAGCGTGTAAAACCACAAACAGGACGATGATTAGCGTGTAGAACCACACAAAGGACGATGATTAGCGTGTAGAACCACCAACAGGACGACGATTAGCGTGTAGAACCACACAAAGGATGATGATTAGCGTGTAGAACCACAAACAGGACGATGATTAGCGTGTAGAACCACAAACAGGACGATGATTAGCGTGTAAAACCACAAACAGGACGATGATTAGCGTGTAGAACCACACAAAGGACGATGATTAGCGTGTAGAACCACCAACAGGACGACGATTAGCGTGTAGAACCACACAAAGGATGATGATTAGCGTGTAGAACCACAAACAGGACGATGATTAGCGTGTAGAACCACAAACAGGACGATGATGAGTGTGTAGAACCACAAACAGGATGATTAGTGTGTAGAATCACAAAAAGGATGATTAGAATGTAGAACCAAGAAAAGGATGATGATTAACGTGTAGAACCACAAACAGGATGATGATTATCGTGTAGAACCACAAACAAGACGATGATGAGTGTATAAAACCACAAACAGGACGATGATTAGCGTGTAGAACCACAAACAGGACTATGATTATCGTTTAGAACCACAAAGAGGATGATGATTAACGTGTACAAAAACAACAAACCAACGATGATGATTAGCATGTAGAACCACAAACAGGACGATGATTAGCATGTAGAACCACAAAAGGGATGATGATTAGCATGAAGAACCACAAAGAGGATGATGATTAGGATCAAGAACCACAGAGAGGATGATGATTAGCATGTAGAACCACAAAGAGTTTGATGATTAGCGTGTAGAACCATAAACAGGATGATGAATAACGTGTAGAACCACAAACAGGAGGATGATCAGCATGTAGAACCACAAACAGGATGATGATTAGCGTGTAGAACCACAAACAGGATGATGATTACCATGAAGAACCACAAACAGGACTATGATTATCGTTTAGAACCACAAAGAGGATGATGATTAACGTGTACAAAAACAACAACACCAACGATGATGTTTAGCATGTAGAACCACAAACAGGACGATGATTAGCATGTAGAACCACAAAAGGGATGATGATTAGGATGAATAACCACAGAGAGGATGATGATTAGCATGTAGAACCACAAAGAGGATGATGATTAGCATGTAGAACCACAAAGAGGATGATGATTAGCATGTAGAACCACAAAGAGTTTGATGATTAGCGTGTAGATCCACAAACAGGATGATGATTAACGTGTAGAACCACAAACAGGATGATGATCAGCATGTAGAACCACAAACAGGATGATGATTAGCATGTAGAACCACAAAGAGTTTGATGATTAGCGTGTAGAACCATAAACAGGATGATGAATAACGTGTAGAACCACAAACAGGATGATGATCAGCATGTAGAACCACAAACAGGATGATGATTAGCGTGTAGAACCACAAAGAGGATGATGATCAGCATGTAGAACAACAAAGAGGATGATGATTACCATGTAGAACCACAAAGAGGATGATGATTAGCGTGTCGTACCACAAACAGTACGATGATTAGCATGTAGAACCACAAACAGGACAATGATTCTCTTTGTGGTTCTACACGCTAATGATGATTAGCGTGTAGAACCACAAACAGGATGATGATTAGCGTGTAGAACCACAAACAGGATGATGATTACCATGTAGAAACACAAACAGGATGATGATTAGCGTGTAGTACCACAAACAGTACGATGATTAGCGTGTAGAACCACCACAAACAGGACGATGATTAGCGTGTAGAACCACAAACAGGACGATGATTAGCGTGTAGAACCACAAACAGGATGATGATTAACGTGTAGAACCACAAATAGGATGATGATTTACGTGTAGAACCACAAACAGGATGATGACTAGCGTGTAGAACCACAAATAGGACGATGATTAGCATGTAGAACCACAAACAGGATGATGATTAGCGTGAAGAACCACCACAAACAGGATGATGATTAGCGTGTAGAACCACAAACAGGACGATGATTATCATGTAGAACCACAAAAAGGATAATTATTAGGGCGTAGAACCACCACAAACAGGACGATGATTAGCGTGTAGAACCACCACAAACAGGATGATGATTAGCGTGTAGAACCACAAAAAGGATGATGATTAGCGTGTAGAACCACAAAAAGGATGATGATTGGCGTGTAGAACCACCACAAACAGGACAATGATTAGTGTGTAGAACCACAAACAGAAGGAGGATTAACCTGTAGAACCACAAACAGGAGGATGATTAGCGTGTAGAACCACAAACAGGATGATGATTAGCGTGTAGAACCACAAAAATGATGATGATTAGCGTGTAGAACAACAAACAGGATGATGATTAGCGTGTAGAACCACTAACAGGATGATGATTAGCGTGTAGAACCACAAACAGGATGATGATTAGCATGTAGAACCACTAACAGGATGATGATTAGCGTGTCGAACCACAAAAGGATGATGATTAGCATATAGAACCACAAACACGATGATGATTAACATGTAGAACCGCAAAAAGGTTGATGATTAGCGTGTAGAACAACAAACAGGAAGATGGTTAGCTTGTAGAACCACAAACAGGATGATGATTAGCGTGTAGAACCACAAAGAGTTTGATGATTAGCATGTAGAACCAAAAAAAGGATGATGATTAGCATGTAGAACCACAAACAGGATGATGATTAGCGTGTAGAACCACAAAGAGGATGATGATTAGCATGTAGAACTGCAAAAAGGATGATGATTAGCATGTAGAACCACAAACAGGATGATGATTAGCGTGTAGAACCACAAAGAGGTTGATGATTAGTGTGTAGAACCATAAACACGATGAGGATTAACGTGTAGAACCGCAAAAAGGATGATGATTAGTGTGTAGAACCACAAACAGGACGATGATTAACGTGTAGAACCACAAACAGGACGAGGATTAACGTGTAGAACCACAAACAGGACGAGGATTAACGTGTAGAACCACAAACAGGACGACGATTAACGTGTAGAACCACACAAAGGACGATGATTAGCGTGTAGAACCACCACAAAAAGGACGATGATTAGCGTGTAGAACCACAAACAGGACGATGATTAGCATGTAGAACCACAAACAGGATGATGATTAACGTGTAGAACCACAAACAGGATGATGATTAACGTGTAGAACCACAAACAGGATGATGATTAGCGTGTAGAACCACAAACAGGATGATGATTTACGTGTAGAACCACAAACAGGACGATGATTAGCATGTAGAACCACTAACAGGATGATGATTTACGTGTAGAACCACAAACAGGACGATGATTAGCATGTAGAACCACTAACAGGATGATGATTAGCGTGTAGAACCACAAACAGGATGATGATTAACGTGTAGAACCACAAACAGGACGATGATTAGCATGTAGAACCACTAACAGGATGATGATTAGCGTGTAGAACCACTAACAGGATGATGATTAGCGTGTCGAACCACAAAAGGATGATGATTAGCATATAGAACCACAAACACGATGATGATTAACATGTAGAACCGCAAAAAGGTTGATGATTAGCGTGTAGAACAACAAACAGGAAGATGGTTAGCTTGTAGAACCACAAACAGGATGATGATTAGCGTGCAGAACCACAAAGAGTTTGATGATTAGCATGTAGAACCAAAAAAAGGATGATGATTAGCATGTAGAACCACAAACAGGATGATGATTAGCGTGTAGAACCACAAAGAGGATGATGATTAGCATGTAGAACTGCAAAAAGGATGATGATTAGCATGTAGAACCACAAACAGGATGATGATTAGCATGTAGAACCACAAAGAGGTTGATGATTAGCGTGTAGAACCATAAACACGATGAGGATTAACGTGTAGAACCGCAAAAAGGATGATGATTAGCATGTAGAACCACAAACAGGATGATGATTAACGTGTAGAACCACAAACAGGATGATGATTAACGTGTAGAACCACAAACAGGATGATGATTTACGTGTAGAACCACAAACAGGATGATGAATAGCGTGTAGAACCACAAACAGGATGATGATTTACGTGTAGAACCACAAACAGGATGATGAATAGCGTGTAGAACCACAAACAGGATGATGATTTACGTGTAGAACCACAAACAGGATGATGATTAACGTGTAGAACCACAAACAGGATGATGATTTACGTGTAGAACCACAAACAGGATGATGAATAGCGTGTAGAACCACAAACAGGATGATGATTTACGTGTAGAACCACAAACAGGACGATGATTAGTGTGTAGAACCACTAACAGGATGATGATTAGCGTGTAGAACCACTAACAGGACGATGATTAGCGTGTAGAACCACTAACAGGACGATGATTAGCGTGTAGAACCACTAACAGGACGATGATTAGCCTGTAGAACCACAAACAGGATGATGATTAGCGTGTAGAACCACTAACAGGACGATGATTAGCGTGTAGAACCACTAACAGGACGATGATTAGCGTGTAGAACCACAAACAGGACGATGATTAGCGTGTAGAACCACTAACAGGACGATGATTAGCGTGTAGAACCACAAACAGGACGATGATTAGCGTGTAGAACCACTAACAGGACGATGATTAGCGTGTAGAACCACTAACAGGACGATGATTAGCGTGTAGAACCACTAACAGGACGATGATTAGCGTGTAGAACCACTAACAGGACGATGATTAGTGTGTAGAACCACTAACAGGACCATGATTAGCGTGTAGAACCACTAACAGGACGATGATTAGCGTGTAGAACTACTAACAGGATGATGATTAGCGTGTAGAACCACTAACATTATGATGATTAGCGTGTAGAACCTCTAACAGGACGATGATTAGCGTGTAGAACCACTAACAGGATGATGATTAGCGTGTAGAACCACTAACATTATGATGATTAGCGTGTAGAACCACTAACAGGACGATGATTAGCGTGTAGAACCACAAACAGGATGATGATTAGCATGTAGAACCACTAACAGGACGATGATTAGCGTGTAGAACCACTAACAGGACCATGATTAGTGTGTAGAACCACTAACAGGATGATGATTAGCATGTAGAACCACTAACAGGATGATGATTAGCGTGTAGAACCACTAACAGGACGATGATTAGCGTGTAGAACCACTAACAGGATGATGATTAGCGTGTAGAACCACTAACAGGACGATGATTAGCGTGTAGAACCACTAACAGGACGATGATTAGCGTGTAGAACCACTAACAGGACGATGATTAGCGTGTAGAACCACAAACAGGATGATGATTAGCGTGTAGAACCACTAACAGGACGATGATTAGCTTGTAGAACCACTAACAGGATGATGATTAGCGTGTAGAACCACTAACAGGACGATGATTAGCGTGTAGAACCACTAACAGGACGATGATTAGCATGTAGAACCACTAACAGGATGATGATTAGCGTGTAGAACCACTAACAGGACGATGATTAGCGTGTAGAACCACTAACAGGACGATGATTAGCGTGTAGAACCACTAACAGGACGATGATTAGCATGTAGAACCACTAACAGGACGATGATTAGCGTGTAGAACCACTAACAGGACGATGATTAGCGTGTAGAACCACAAACAGGATGATGATTAGCGTGTAGAACCACTAACAGGACGATGATTAGCGTGTAGAACCACTAACAGGATGATGATTAGCGTGTAGAACCACTAACAGGACGATGATTAGCGTGTAGAACCACTAACAGGATGATGATTAGCGTGTAGAACCACTAACAGGATGATGATTAGCGTGTAGAACCACTAACAGGACGATGATTAGCGTGTAGAACCACTCACAGGATGATGATTAGCGTGTAGAACCACTAACACGACGATGATTAGCTTGTAGAACCACTAACAGGACGATGATTAGTGTGTAGAACCACTAACAGGACGATGATTAGTGTGTAGAACCACTAACAGGACGATGATTAGCGTGTAGAACCACTAACAGGACGATGATTAGCGTGTAGAACCACTAACAGGACGATGATTAGCGTGTAGAACTACTAACAGGACGATGATTAGCGTGTAGAACCACTAACAGGACGATGATTAGCGTGTAGAACCACTAACAGGATGATGATTAGCATGTAGAACCACTAACATTATGATGATTAGCGTGTAGAACCACTAACAGGACGATGATTAGCGTGTAGAACCACAAACAGGATGATGATTAGCGTGTAGAACCACTAACAGGACTATGATTAGCGTGTAGAACCACTAACAGGACCATGATTAGCGTGTAGAACCACAAACAGGATGATGATTAGCGTGTAGAACCACTAACAGGACGATGATTAGCGTGTAGAACCACTAACAGGACCATGATTAGCGTGTAGAACCACTAACAGGACCATGATTAGCGTGTAGAACCACTAACAGGACGATGATTAGCGTGTAGAACCACTCACAGGATGATGATTAGCGTGTAGAACCACTAACACGACGATGATTAGCTTGTAGAACCACTAACAGGACCATGATTAGCGTGTAGAACCACTAACAGGACCATGATTAGCGTGTAGAACCACTAACAGGACGATGATTAGCGTGTAGAACCACTCACAGGATGATGATTAGCGTGTAGAACCACTAACACGACGATGATTAGCTTGTAGAACCACTAACAGGACGATGATTAGTGTGTAGAACCACTAACAGGACGATGATTAGTGTGTAGAACCACTAACAGGACGATGATTAGCGTGTAGAACCACTAACAGGACGATGATTAGCATGTAGAACCACTAACAGGACGATGATTAGCGTGTAGAACTACTAACAGGACGATGATTAGCGTGTAGAACCACTAACAGGACGATGATTAGCGTGTAGAACCACTAACAGGATGATGATTAGCATGTAGAACCACTAACATTATGATGATTAGCGTGTAGAACCACTAACAGGACGATGATTAGCGTGTAGAACCACAAACAGGATGATGATTAGCGTGTAGAACCACTAACAGGACTATGATTAGCGTGTAGAACCACTAACAGGACCATGATTAGCGTGTAGAACCACAAACAGGATGATGATTAGCGTGTAGAACCACTAACAGGACGATGATTAGCGTGTAGAACCACTAACAGGACCATGATTAGCGTGTAGAACCACTAACAGGACCATGATTAGCGTGTAGAACCACTAACAGGACGATGATTAGCGTGTAGAACCACTAACACGACGATGATTAGCGTGTAGAACCACTAACAGGACGATGATTAGCGTGTAGAAACACTAACAGGACGATGATTAGCGTGTAGAACCACTAACAGGACGATGATTAGCGTGTAGAACCACTAACAGGACGATGATTAGCGTGTAGAACCACTAACAGGACGATGATTAGCGTGTAGAACCACTAACAGGACGATGATTAGCGTGTAGAACCACTAACAGGACGATGATTAGCGTGTAGAACTACTAACAGGACGATGATTAGCGTGTAGAACCACTAACAGGACGATGATTAGCGTGTAGAACCACTAACAGGACGATGATTAGCGTGTAGAACCACTAACAGGACGATGATTAGCGTGTAGAACCACTAACAGGACGATGATTAGCGTGTAGAACTACTAACAGGATGATGATTAGCGTGTAGAACCACTAACATTATGATGATTAGCGTGTAGAACCTCTAACAGGACGATGATTAGCGTGTAGAACCACTAACAGGATGATGATTAGCATGTAGAACCACTAACATTATGATGATTAGCGTGTAGAACCACTAACAGGACGATGATTAGCGTGTAGAACCACAAACAGGATGATGATTAGCGTGTAGAACCACTAACAGGACGATGATTAGCGTGTAGAACCACTAACAGGACCATGATTAGCATGTAGAACCACTAACAGGATGATGATTAGCATGTAGAACCACTAACAGGATGATGATTAGCGTGTAGAACCACTAACAGGATGATGATTAGCGTGTAGAACCACTAACAGGACGATGATTAGCATGTAGAACCACTAACAGGACGATGATTAGCGTGTAGAACCACTAACAGGACGATGATTAGCGTGTAGAACCACAAACAGGATGATGATTAGCGTGTAGAACCACTAACAGGACGATGATTAGCTTGTAGAACCACTAACAGGATGATGATTAGCGTGTAGAACCACTAACAGGACGATGATTAGCGTGTAGAACCACTAACAGGACGATGATTAGCGTGTAGAACCACTAACAGGACGATGATTAGCGTGTAGAACCACTAACAGGACGATGATTAGCGTGTAGAACCACTAACAGGACGATGATTAGCGTGTAGAACCACTAACAGGACGATGATTAGCATGTAGAACCACTAACAGGATGATGATTAGCGTGTAGAACCACTAACAGGACGATGATTAGCGTGTAGAACCACAAACAGGATGATGATTAGCGTGTAGAACCACTAACAGGACGATGATTAGCATGTAGAACCACTAACAGGAAGATGATTAGCGTGTAGAACCACTAACAGGACGATGATTAGCGTGTAGAACCACTAACAGGACGATGATTAGCGTGTAGAACTACTAACAGGACGATGATTAGTGTGTAGAACCACTAACAGGACGATGATTAGCGTGTAGAACCACTAACAGGACGATGATTAGCGTGTAGAACCACTAACAGGACGATGATTAGCGTGTAGAACCACTAACAGGATGATGATTAGCGTGTAGAACCACTAACAGGACGATGATTAGCGTGTAGAACCACAAACAGGACGATGATTAGCGTGTAGAACCACTAACAGGACGATGATTAGCGTGTAGAACCACTAACAGGACGATGATTAGCGTGTAGAACCACTAACAGGACGATGATTAGCGTGTAGAACCACTAACAGGACGATGATTAGCGTGTAGAACCACTAACAGGACGATGATTAGCGTGTAGAACCACTAACAGGACGATGATTAGCGTGTAGAACCACTAACAGGACGATGATTAGCGTGTAGAACCACTAACAGGACGATGATTAGCGTGTAGAACCACTAACAGGACGATGATTAGCGTGTAGAACCACTAACAGGACGATGATTAGCGTGTAGAACCACTAACAGGACGATGATTAGCGTGTAGAACCACTAACAGGACGATGATTAGCGTGTAGAACCACTAACAGGACGATGATTAGCGTGTAGAACCACTAACAGGACGATGATTAGCGTGTAGAACCACTCACAGGACGATGATTAGCGTGTAGAACCACTAACAGGACGATGATTAGCGTGTAGAACCACTAACAGGATGATGATTAGCGTGTAGAACCACTAACAGGACGATGATTAGCGTGTAGAACCACTAACAGGACGATGATTAGCGTGTAGAACCACTAACAGGACGATGATTAGCGTGTAGAACCACTAACAGGACGATGATTAGCGTGTAGAACCACTAACAGGACGATGATTAGCGTGTAGAACCACTAACAGGACGATGATTAGCGTGTAGAACCACTAACAGGATGATGATTAGCGTGTAGAACCACTAACAGGACGATGATTAGCGTGTAGAACCACTAACAGGACGATGATTAGCGTGTAGAACCACTAACAGGACGATGATTAGCGTGTAGAACCACTAACAGGATGATGATTAGCGTGTAGAACCACTAACAGGACAGGCCAAGGAAGAGGAAGCAGCAGAGAAACAACCCGCTGATGAGCAGAAGGATAAATAAAGGTCTCCAATGGACAGAGTGGCGCGCCGTGTCATGTTCGGCTCTAATTTGTGCCATCGTGTCCTGAGGAAACGCTGAAGTGAAAGTCTCTCAGCTGCATCCCACTGCAGCAGAACGGGTGTGAGAGTGCAGACGGGGATCAGCCGTGTCACTGTTCCCCTCAAAGCACCTCCTCCACCTTTCCTCACACCATTAATATCTGCTCTTGCATAAGTGAGAACAGGAACTAACCTGTTTCAGGCAACACTGAATGTAAATATAAACGGATAAAAAAAGTCGGACGTGTCATTCCTCACCAACGACACGCTGCAGTCCAGAGCAAACTGCGGCGACAGAACGGGAATTAACGGAATATAAACGGACTAAAAGTGTCATGTGTCGTTTACCCATTTAACAACACTGTAATGGTCATTACATCGCTGTCATACTCAAGGAATAAAAGACTTCATCGCAAAACTCAAACTGGATCACCAAGAGTGGTAGAGGGAAAATAAAAAAAAGAATGATACAAAAACAGTGTAGAGAAAGAATAGAAGAAAGAAAGACTGAAATAGAAGAATAGAAAGAATGAAAGTACAAAAGACAGAAAGAAAGAAAAAAGGGAAAAAGAAAGAGAACACAAAAAGGAAAGAAACAACACAAAAGGGAAAGAAAGAAAGAACACAAAAAGGGAAAGAAAGAAAGAAAGAAAGAAAGAAAGAAAGAAAGAAAGGGAAAGAACACAAAAGGGAAAGAAAGAAAGAAAGAAAGAAAGAAAGAAAGAAAGAAAGAAAGAACACAAGAAAGAAAGAAAGAAAGAAAGAAAGAAAGAGAAAGAACACAAAAGGGAAAGAAAGAAAGAAAGAAAGAAAGAAAGAAAGAAAGAAAGAAAGAAAGAACACAAAAAGGAAAGAAAGAAAGAAAGAAAGAAAGAAAGAAAGAAAGAAAGAAAGAAAGAAAGAACACAAAAAGGAAAGAAAGAAAGAAAGAACACAAAAGGGAAAGAAAGAACACAAAAAGGAAAGAAAGAAAGAAAGAAAGAAAGAAAGAAAGAAAGGGAAAGAACACAAAAGGGAAAGAAAGACAGAAAGAACACAAAAAGGAAAGAAACAACACAAAAGGGAAAGAAAGAAAGAAAGAAAGAAAGAAAGAAAGAAAGAAAGAAAGAAAGAAAGAATTCAAAAAGGAAAGAAAGAACTCAAAATGGAAAGAAAGAAAGAAAGAAAGAAAGAAAGAAAGAAAGAAAGAAAGAAAGAAAGAAAGAAAACAAAAAGGAAAGAAACAAGACAAAAGGGAAAGAAAGAAAGAAAGAAAGAAAGAAAGAAAGAAAGAAAGAAAGAAAGAAAGAAAGAAAGAATTCAAAAAGGAAAGAAAGAACTCAAAATGGAAAGAAAGAAAGAAAGAAAGAACACAAAAAGGAAAGAAACAACACAAAAGGGAAAGAAAGAAAGAAAGAAAGAAAGAATTCAAAAAGGAAAGAAAGAACTCAAAAGGAAAAGAAAGAAAGAAAGAAAGAAAGAAAGAAAGAAAGAAAGAAAGAAAGAAAGAACACAAAAAGGAAATAAAGAACTTAAAAGGGACAGAAAGATAGAAAACACAAAAGGGAAAGAAAGAAAGAAAGAAAGAAAGAAAGAAAGTGCAAAAAGGAAAGAAAGAACACAAAGGAAAGAAAGAAAGAAAGAAAGAAAGAAAGAAAGAAAGAAAGAACACAAAAGGGAAAGAAAGAAAGTAAGAAAGAAAGAAAGAACACAAAAAGGAAAGAAAGAAAGAAAGAAAGAAAGAAAGAAAGAAAGAAAGAAAGAAAGAACACAAAAGGGAAAGAAAGAAAGTAAGAAAGAAAGAAAGAACACAAAAAGGAAAGAAAGAAAGAAAGAAAGAAAGAAAGAAAGAAAGAAAGAAAGAACACAAAAGGGAAAGAAAGACAGAAAGAACACAAAAAGGAAAGAAAGAACTCAAAATGGAAAGAAAGAAAGAAAGAAAGAAAGAAAGAAAGAAAGAAAGAAAGAAAGAAAGAACACAAAAAGGAAAGAAACAACACAAAAGGGAAAGAAAGAAAGAAAGAAAGAAAGAAAGAAAAAAAGAAAGAAAGAAAGAAAGAAAGAAAGAAAGAAAGAAAGAAAGAAAGAACTCAAAAGGGAAAGAAAGAAAGAAAGAAAGAAAGAAAGAAAGAAAGAACACAAAAAGGAAATAAAGAACTTAAAAGGGACAGAAAGATAGAAAGAACATAAAAGGGAAAGAAAGAAAGAAAGAAAGAAAGAAAGAAAGAAAGAAAGAAAGAAAGCACAAAAAGGAAAGAAAGAACACAAAGGAAAGAAAGAAAGAAAGAAAGAAAGAAAGAAAGAAAGAAAGAAAGAAAGAAAGAAAGAACACAAAAAGGAAAGAAACAACACAAAAGGGAAAGAAAGAAAGAAAGAAAGAAAGAAAGAAAGAAAGAAAGAAAGAACACAAAAGGGAAAGAAAGACAGAAAGAACACAAAAAGGAAAGAAAGAACTCAAAATGGAAAGAAAGAAAGAAAGAAAGAAAGAAAGAAAGAACACAAAAAGGAAAGAAACAACACAAAAGGGAAAGAAAGAAAGAAAGAAAGAAAGAAAGAAAGAAAGAAAGAAAGAAAGAACTCAAAAGGGAAAGAAAGAAAGAAAGAAAGAAAGAAAGAAAGAACACAAAAAGGAAATAAAGAACTTAAAAGGGACAGAAAGATAGAAAACACAAAAGGGAAAGAAAGAAAGAAAGAAAGAAAGTGCAAAAAGGAAAGAAAGAACACAAAGGAAAGAAAGAAAGAAAGAAAGAAAGAAAGAAAGAAAGAACACAAAAGGGAAAGAAAGACAGAAAGAACACAAAAAGGAAAGAAAGAACTCAAAATGGAAAGAAAGAAAGAAAGAAAGAAAGAAAGAAAGAAAGAAAGAAAGAAAGAAAGAACACAAAAAGGAAAGAAAGAAAGAAAGAAAGAAAGAAAGAAAAAAAGAAAGAAAGAAAGAAAGAAAGAAAGAACTCAAAAGGGAAAGAAAGAAAGAAAGAAAGAAAGAAAGAAAGAAAGAAAGAAAGAACACAAAAAGGAAATAAAGAACTTAAAAGGGACAGAAAGATAGAAAACACAAAAGGGAAAGAAAGAAAGAAAGAAAGAAAGAAAGAAAGAAAGAAAGAAAGTGCAAAAAGGAAAGAAAGAACACAAAGGAAAGAAAGAAAGAAAGAAAGAAAGAAAGAAAGAAAGAAAGAAAGTGCAAAAAGGAAAGAAAGAACACAAAGGAAAGAAAGAAAGAAAGAAAGAACTCAAAAGGGAAAGAAAGAAAGAAAGAAAGAAAGAAAGAAAGAAAGAAAGAAAGAAAGAAAGAAAGAACACAAAAAGGAAATAAAGAACTTAAAAGGGACAGAAAGATAGAAAACACAAAAGGGAAAGAAAGAAAGAAAGAAAGAAAGAAAGAAAGAAAGAAAGAAAGAACACAAAAAGGAAAGAAAGAACTCAAAATGGAAAGAAAGAAAGAAAGAAAGAAAGAAAGAAAGAAAGAAAGAAAGAACACAAAAAGGAAAGAAACAACACAAAAGGGAAAGAAAGAAAGAAAGAAAGAAAGAAAGAAAGAAAGAAAGAAAGAAAGAACTCAAAAGGGAAAGAAAGAAAGAAAGAAAGAAAGAAAGAAAGAACACAAAAAGGAAATAAAGAACTTAAAAGGGACAGAAAGATAGAAAACACAAAAGGGAAAGAAAGAAAGAAAGAAAGAAAGAAAGTGCAAAAAGGAAAGAAAGAACACAAAGGAAAGAAAGAAAGAAAGAAAGAAAGAAAGAAAGAAAGAAAGAAAGAAAGAAAGAAAGAAAGAACACAAAAGGGAAAGAAAGAAAGTAAGAAAGAAAGAAAGAACACAAAAAGGAAAGAAAGAAAGAAAGAAAGAAAGAAAGAAAGAAAGAACACAAAAGGGAAAGAAAGAAAGAAAGAAAGAAAGAAAGAAAGAAAGAAAGAAAGAACACAAAAAGGAAAGAAACAACACAAAAGGGAAAGAAAGAAAGAAAGAAAGAAAGAAAGAAAGAACACAAAAAGGAAAGAAACAACACAAAAGGGAAAGAAAGAAAGAAAGAAAGAAAGGAAGAAAGAAAGAAAGAAAGAAAGAAAGAAAGAAAGAATTCAAAAAGGAAAGAAAGAACTCAAAAGGAAAAGAAAGAAAGAAAGAAAGAAAGAAAGAAAGAAAGAAAGAACACTAAAAGGAAATAAAGAACTTAAAAAGGACAGAAAGATAGAAAGAACATAAAAGGGAAAGAAAGAAAGAAAGAAAGAAAGAAAGAAAGAAAGAAAGAACACAAAAAGGAAATAAAGAACTTAAAAGGGACAGAAAGATAGAAAACACAAAAGGGAAAGAAAGAAAGAAAGAAAGAAAGAAAGAAAGTGCAAAAAGGAAAGAAAGAACACAAAGGAAAGAAAGAAAGAAAGAAAGAAAGAAAGAAAGAAAGAAAGAAAGAACACAAAAGGGAAAGAAAGAAAGTAAGAAAGAAAGAAAGAACACAAAAAGGAAAGAAAGAAAGAAAGAAAGAAAGAAAGAACACAAAAGGGAAAGAAAGAAAGAAAGAAAGAAAGAAAGAACACAAAAAGGAAAGAAACAACACAAAAGGGAAAGAAAGAAAGAAAGAAAGAAAGAAAGAACACAAAAAGGAAAGAAACAACACAAAAGGGAAAGAAAGAAAGAAAGAAAGAAAGAAAGAAAGAAAGAAAGAAAGAAAGAAAGAAAGAAAGAATTCAAAAAGGAAAGAAAGAACTCAAAAGGAAAAGAAAGAAAGAAAGAAAGAAAGAAAGAAAGAAAGAAAGAACACTAAAAGGAAATAAAGAACTTAAAAAGGACAGAAAGATAGAAAGAACATAAAAGGGAAAGAAAGAAAGAAAGAAAGAAAGAAAGAAAGAAAGAAAGAAAGAAAGAACACTAAAAGGAAATAAAGAACTTAAAAGGGACAGAAAGATAGAAAACACAAAAGGGAAAGAAAGAAAGAAAGAAAGAAAGAAAGAAAGAAAGAAAGTGCAAAAAGGAAAGAAAGAACACAAAGGAAAGAAAGAAAGAAAGAAAGAAAGAAAGAAAGAAAGAAAGAACACAAAAGGGAAAGAAAGAAAGTAAGAAAGAAAGAAAGAACACAAAAAGGAAAGAAAGAAAGAAAGAAAGAAAGAAAGAAAGAAAGAAAGAAAGAAAGAAAGAACACAAAAGGGAAAGAAAGAAAGAAAGAAAGAAAGAAAGAAAGAAAGAAAGAAAGAAAGAAAGAAAGAACACAAAAAGGAAAGAAACAACACAAAAGGGAAAGAAAGAAAGAAAGAAAGAAAGAAAGAAAGAACACAAAAAGGAAAGAAACAACACAAAAGGGAAAGAAAGAAAGAAAGAAAGAAAGAAAGAAAGAAAGAAAGAAAGAAAGAAAGAATTCAAAAAGGAAAGAAAGAACTCAAAAGGAAAAGAAAGAAAGAAAGAAAGAAAGAAAGAAAGAAAGAAAGAAAGAAAGAAAGAAAGAAAGAACACTAAAAGGAAATAAAGAACTTAAAAGGGACAGAAAGATAGAAAGAACATAAAAGGGAAAGAAAGAAAGAAAGAAAGAAAGAAAGAAAGAAAGAAAGAAAGAAAGAACACAAAAAGGAAAGAAACAACACAAAAGGGAAAGAAAGAAAGAAAGAAAGAAAGAAAGAAAGAACACAAAAAGGAAAGAAACAACACAAAAGGGAAAGAAAGAAAGAAAGAAAGAAAGAAAGAAAGAATTCAAAAAGGAAAGAAAGAACTCAAAAGGAAAAGAAAGAAAGAAAGAAAGAAAGAAAGAAAGAAAGAAAGAAAGAAAGAACACTAAAAGGAAATAAAGAACTTAAAAAGGACAGAAAGAAAGAAAGAACACAAAAGGGAAAGAAAGAAAGAAAGAAAGAAAGAAAGAAAGAAAGAAAGAAAGAAAGAAAGAAAGAAAGAAAGCACAAAAAGGAAAGAAAGAACACAAAGAAAGAAAGAAAGAAAGAAAGAAAGAAAGAAAGAAAGAAAGAAAGAAAGAAAGAACAAAGTGCACTAAAGTGACAAAGAAAGAAAGGAGCACAAAAAGGAAAGAAAGAACACAAAGGGAAAGAAAGAAAGAAAGAAAGAAAGAAAGAAAGAAAGAAAGAAAGAAAGAAAATTAAAAAAAGAACAAAAGTGCATAAAAGTGACAAAGAAAGAAAGACAGAGTACAAAAAGGAAAGAAAGAACACAAAAAGGAAAGAAAGAAAGAACAAAAGTATATAAAAGAAAAAGAAATAATAAAACAAAAGAAAGAAAGAATAAAACAAGCACATGAAAGAAAGAAAGAAACAAAAAACACAAAAGGGAAAGAAAGAAAGAAAGAAAGAAAGAAAGAAAGAAAGAAAGAAAGAAAGAAAGAAAGAAAGAAAGAACACAAAAAGGAAATAAAGAACTTTAAAGGGACAGAAAGAAAGAACACAAAAGGGAAAGAAAGAAAGAAAGAAAGAAAGAAAGAAAGAAAGAAGTGCATAAAAGTGACAAAGAAAGAAAGGAGCACAAAAAGGAAAGAAAGAACACAAAAAGGAAAGAAAGAAAGAACAAAAGTATATAAAAGAAAAAGAAATAATAAAACAAAAGAAAGAATAAAACAAGCACATTAAAGAAAAAGAAAGAAAGAAAGAAAGAAAGAAAGAAAGAAAGAACAAAAGTACATAAAAGAAAAAGAAAGAATCAAACAAAAGAAAGAAAGAATAAAACAAGCACATTAAAGAAAAAGAAAGAAAGAAAGAAAGAACATGAAAGGGAAAGAAAGAAAGAAAGAAAGAAAGGAAGGAAGAAAGAATAAAACAAAAGTACATAAAAGAGAAAGAAAGAAAGAAAGAAAGAAAGAACACAAAAAAGAAAGAAAGAAAGAAAGAAAGAAAGAAAGAAAGAACACAAAAGGGAAAGAAAGAAAGAAAGAAAGAAAGAAAGAAAGAAAGAAAGAAAGAAAGAAAGAACACAAAAGGGAAAGAAAGACAGAAAGAACACAAAAAGGAAAGAAAGAACTCAAAATGGAAAGAAAGAAAGAAAGAAAGAAAGAAAGAAAGAAAGAAAGAAAGAAAGAAAGAACAAAGTGCATAAAAGTGACAGAAAGAAAGGAGCACAAAAAGGAAAGAAAAAACACAAAAGGGAAAGAAAGAAAGAAAGAAAGAAAGAAAGAAAGAAAGAAAGAAAGAAAGAACAAAGTGCATAAAAGTGACAAAGAAAGAAAGGAGCACAAAAAGGAAAGAAAGAACACAAAAAGCAAAGAAAGAACACAAAAGGGAAAGAAAGAAAGAAAGAAAGAAAGAAAGGGAAAGAACACAAAAGGGAAAGAAAGACAGAAAGAACACAAAAAGGAAAGAAACAACACAAAAGGGAAAGAAAGAAAGAAAGAAAGAAAGAAAGAAAGAAAGAAAGAAAGAAAGAAAGTATATAAAAGAAAAAGAAATAAAACAAAAGAAAGAATAAAACAAGCACATGAAAGAAAGAAACAAAGAACACAAAAGGGAAAGAAAGAAAGAACAAAAGTACATAAAAGAAAAAGAAAGAATCAAACAAAAGAAAGAAAGAATTAAACAAGCACATTAAAGAAAAAGAAAGAAAGAACATGAAAGGGAAAGAAAGAAAGAAAGAAAGAAAGAAAGAAAGAAAGAAAGAAAGAAAGAAAGAAAGAACATAAAAAGAAAGGAAGAAAGAATAAAACAAAAGTACATAAAAGAGAAAGAAAGAAAGAAAGAAAGAAAGAAAGAAAGAAAGAAAGAACACAAAAGGGAAAGAAAGACAGAAAGAACACAAAAAGGAAAGAAAGAACTCAAAATGGAAAGAAAGAAAGAAAGAAAGAAAGAAAGAAAGAAAGAAAGAAAGAAAGAAAGAACACAAAAAGGAAAGAAAGAACACAAAAGGGAAAGAAAGAAAGAAAGAAAGAAAGAAAGAAAGAAAGAAAGAACTCAAAAAGGAAAGAAAGAAAGACATAAAGAAAGAAAGAAAGACATAAAGAAAGAAAGAAAGAAAGAAAGAAAGAAAGAAAGAAAGAAAGAAAGAAAGAAAGAAAGAACACAAAAAGGAAATAAAGAACTTAAAAGGGACAGAAAGAAAGAAAGAACACAAAAGGGAAAGAAAGAAAGAGAAAGAAAGAAAGAAAGAAAGAAAGAAAGAAAGAAAGAAAGAAAGAAAGCACAAAAAAGGAAAGAAAGAACACAAAGGAAAGAAAGAAAGAAAGAAAGAAAGAAAGAAAGAAAGAAAGACAGAAAGAAAGAAAGAAAGAAAGAAAGAAAGAAAGAAAGAAAGAAAGAAAGAAAGAAAGAAAGAAGTGCATAAAAGTGACAAAGAAAGAAAGGAGCACAAAAAGGAAAGAAAGAACACAAAAGGGAAGGAAAGAAAGAAAGAAAGAAAGAAAGAAAGAAAGAAAGAAAGAACAAAAGTGCATAAAAGTGACAAAGAAAGAAAGACAGAGCACAAAAAGGAAAGAAAGAACACAAAAAGGAAAGAAAGAAAGAACAAAAGTATATAAAAGAAAAAGAAATAAAACAAAAGAAAGAATAAAACAAGCACATGAAAGAAAGAAACAAAGAACACAAAAGGGAAAGAAAGAAAGAAAGAAAGAAAGAAAGAAAGAAAGAAAGAAAGAACAAAAGTACATAAAAGAAAAAGAATCAAACAAAAGAAAGAAAGAATTAAACAAGCACATTAAAGAAAAAGAAAGAAAGAACATGAAAGGGAAAGAAAGAAAGAAAGAAAGAAAGAAAGAAAGAAAGAAAGAAAGAAAGAAAGAACATAAAAAGAAAGGAAGGAAGAAAGAATAAAACAAAAGTACATAAAAGAGACAGAAAGAAAGAAAGAAAGAAAGAAAGAAAGAAAGAAAGAACACAAAAGGGAAAGAAAGACAGAAAGAACACAAAAAGGAAAGAAAGAACTCAAAATGGAAAGAAAGAAAGAAAGAAAGAAAGAAAGAAAGAAAGAACACAAAAAGGAAAGAAAGAACACAAAAGGGAAAGAAAGAAAGAAAGAAAGAAAGAAAGAAAGAAAGAAAGAAAGAAAGAACTCAAAATGGAAAGAAAGAAAGGCATAAAGAAAGAAAGAAAGAAAGAAAGAAAGAAAGAACACAAAAAGGAAATAAAGAACTTAAAAGGGACAGAAAGAAAGAAAGAAAGAACACAAAAGGGAAAGAAAGAAAGAAAGAAAGAAAGAAAGAAAGAAAGAAAGAAAGAAAGAAAGCACAAAAAAGGAAAGAAAGAACACAAAGGAAAGAAAGAAAGAAAGAAAGAAAGAAAGAAAGAAAGAAAGAAAGAAAGAAGTGCATAAAAGTGACAAAGAAAGAAAGGAGCACAAAAAGGAAAGAAAGAACACAAAAGGGAAAGAAAGAAAGAAAGAAAGAAAGAAAGAAAGAAAGAAAGAAAGAACAAAAGTGCATAAAAGTGACAAAGAAAGAAAGACAGAGCACAAAAAGGAAAGAAAGAACACAAAAAGGAAAGAAAGAAAGAAAGAAAGAAAGAAAGAAAGAAAGAAAGAAAGAAAGAAAGAAAGAACAAAAGTATATAAAAGAAAAAGAAATAATAAAACAAAAGAAAGAAAGAATAAAACAAGCACATGAAAGAAAGAAACAAAGAACACAAAAGGGAAAGAAAGAAAGAACAAAAGTACATAAAAGAAAAAGAATCAAACTAAAGAAAGAAAGAATAAAACAAGCACATTAAAGAAAAAGAAAGAAAGAAAGAGAAAGAAAGAAAGAAAGAAAGAAAGAAAGAAAGAAAGAAAGAAAGAACACAAAAGGGAAAGAAAGACAGAAAGAACACAAAAAGGAAAGAAAGAACTCAAAATGGAAAGAAAGAAAGAAAGAAAGAAAGAAAGAAAGAAAGAACACAAAAAGGAAAGAAAGAACACAAAAGGGAAAGAAAGAAAGAAAGAAAGAAAGAAAGAAAGAAAGAACGAACACAAAAAGGAAAGAAAGAACACAAAAGGGAAAGAAAGAAAGAAAGAAAGAAAGAAAGAAAGAAAGAAAGAAAGAAAGAAAGAACTCAAAAAGGAAAGAAAGAAAGAAAGAAAGAAAGAAAGAAAGAAAGAAAGAAAGAAAGAAAGAACTCAAAATGGAAAGAAAGAAAGGCATAAAGAAAGAAAGAAAGAAAGAAAGAAAGAAAGAAAGAAAGAACACAAAAAGGAAATAAAGAACTTAAAAGGGACAGAAAGAAAGAAAGAAAGAACACAAAAGGGAAAGAAAGAAAGAAAGAAAGAAAGAAAGAAAGAAAGAAAGAAAGAAAGAAAGCACAAAAAAGGAAAGAAAGAACACAAAGGAAAGAAAGAAAGAAAGAAAGAAAGAAAGAAAGAAAGAAAGAAAGAAAGAAAGAAAGAAAGAAAGAAAGAAAGAAAGAAGTGCATAAAAGTGACAAAGAAAGAAAGGAGCACAAAAAGGAAAGAAAGAACACAAAAGGGAAAGAAAGAAAGAAAGAAAGAAAGAAAGAACAAAAGTGCATAAAAGTGACAAAGAAAGAAAGACAGAGCACAAAAAGGAAAGAAAGAACACAAAAAGGAAAGAAAGAAAGAAAGAAAGAAAGAAAGAAAGAAAGAAAGAAAGAACAAAAGTATATAAAAGAAAAAGAAATAATAAAACAAAAGAAAGAAAGAATAAAACAAGCACATGAAAGAAAGAAACAAAGAACACAAAAGGGAAAGAAAGAAAGAACAAAAGTACATAAAAGAAAAAGAATCAAACTAAAGAAAGAAAGAATAAAACAAGCACATTAAAGAAAAAGAAAGAAAGAAAGAGAAAGAAAGAAAGAAAGAAAGAAAGAAAGAAAGAAAGAACACAAAAGGGAAAGAAAGACAGAAAGAACACAAAAAGGAAAGAAAGAACTCAAAATGGAAAGAAAGAAAGAAAGAAAGAAAGAAAGAAAGAAAGAAAGAAAGAACACAAAAAGGAAAGAAAGAACACAAAAGGGAAAGAAAGAAAGAAAGAAAGAAAGAAAGAAAGAAAGAAAGAAAGAAAGAAAGAAAGAACGAACACAAAAAGGAAAGAAAGAACACAAAAGGGAAAGAAAGAAAGAAAGAAAGAAAGAAAGAAAGAACTCAAAAAGGAAAGAAAGAAAGAAAGAAAGAAAGAAAGAAAGAAAGAAAGAAAGAACACAAAAAGGAAATAAAGAACTTAAAAGGGACAGAAAGAAAGAAAGAAAGAAAGAAAGAAAGAAAGAAAGAAAGAACACAAAAGGGAAAGAAAGAAAGAAAGAAAGAAAGAAAGAAAGAAAGAAAGAAAGAAAGAAAGAAAGAAAGCACAAAAAAGGAAAGAAAGAACACAAAAGAAAGAAAGAAAGAAAGAAAGAAAGAAAGAAAGAAAGAAAGAAGTGCATAAAAGTGACAAAGAAAGAAAGGAGCACAAAAAGGAAAGAAAGAACACAAAAGGGAAAGAAAGAAAGAAAGAAAGAAAGAAAGAAAGAAAGAAAGAAAGAAAGAAAGAAAGAAAGTGCATAAAAGTGACAAAGAAAGAAAGACAGAGCACAAAAAGGAAAGAAAGAACACAAAAAGGAAAGAAAGAAAGAACAAAAGTATATAAAAGAAAAAGAAATAAAACAAAAGAAAGAATAAAACAAGCACATGAAAGAAAGAAACAAAGAACACAAAAGGGAAGGAAAGAAAGAAAGAAAGAAAGAAAGAAAGAAAGAAAGAAAGAAAGAACATAAAAGAAAAAGAAAGAATCAAACAAAAGAAAGAAAGAATTAAACAAGCACATTAAAGAAAAAGAAAGAAAGAACATGAAAGGGAAAGAAAGAAAGAAAGAAAGAAAGAAAGAAAGAAAGAAAGAAAGAAAGAAAGAAAGAAAGAACACAAAAGGGAAAGAAAGACAGAAAGAACACAAAAAGGAAAGAAAGAACTCAAAATGGAAAGAAAGAAAGAAAGAAAGAAAGAAAGAAAGAAAGAAAGAAAGAACAAAAAAGGAAAGAAAGAACACAAAGGAAAGAAAGAAAGAAAGAAAGAAAGAAAGAAAGAAAGAAAGAAAGAAAGAAAGAAAGAAAGGCATAAAGAAAGAACGAAAGAAAGAAAGAAAGAAAGAAAGAAAGAAAGAAAGAAAGAAAGAACACAAAAAGGAAATAAAGAACTTAAAAGGGACAGAAAGAAAGAAAGAACACAAAAGGGAAAGAAAGAAAGAAAGAAAGAAAGAAAGAAAGAAAGAAAGAAAGAAAGAAAGAAAGAAAGAAAGCACAAAAAAGGAAAGAAAGAACACAAAGGAAAGAAAGAAAGAAAGAAAGAAAGAAAGAAAGAAAGAAAGAAAGAAGTGCATAAAAGTGACAAAGAAAGAAAGACAGAGCACAAAAAGGAAAGAAAGAACACAAAAAGGAAAGAAAGAAAGAACAAAAGTATATAAAAGAAAAAGAAATAAAACAAAAGAAAGAATAAAACAAGCACATGAAAGAAAGAAACAAAGAACACAAAAGGGAAGGAAAGAAAGAAAGAAAGAAAGAAAGAAAGAAAGAACAAAAGTACATAAAAGAAAAAGAAAGAATCAAACAAAAGAAAGAAAGAATTAAACAAGCACATTAAAGAAAAAGAAAGAAAGAACATGAAAGGGAAAGAAAGAAAGAAAGAAAGAAAGAAAGAAAGAAAGAAAGAACACAAAAGGGAAAGAAAGACAGAAAGAACACAAAAAGGAAAGAAAGAACTCAAAATGGAAAGAAAGAAAGAAAGAAAGAAAGAAAGAAAGAAAGAAAGAAAGAAAGAAAGAACACAAAAAGGAAAGAAAGAACACAAAAGGGAAAGAAAGAAAGAAAGAAAGAAAGAAAGAAAGAAAGAAAGAAAGAAAGAAAGAAAGAACTCAAAAAGGAAAGAAAGGCATAAAGAAAGAAAGAAAGAAAGAAAGAAAGAAAGAAAGAAAGAAAGAAAGAAAGAAAGAAAGGCATAAAGAAAGAAAGAAAGAAAGAAAGAAAGAAAGAAAGAAAGAAAGAAAGAAAGAAAGAAAGAACACAAAAAGGAAATAAAGAACTTAAAAGGGACAGAAAGAAAGAAAGAACACAAAAGGGAAAGAAAGAAAGAAAGAAAGAAAGAAAGAAAGAAAGAAAGAAAGAAAGAAAGAACACAAAGGAAAGAAAGAAAGAAAGAAAGAAAGAAAGAAAGAAAGAAAGAAAGAAAGAAAGAAAGAACACAAAAAGGAAATAAAGAACTTAAAAGGGACAGAAAGATAGAAAGAACATAAAAGGGAAAGAAAGAAAGAAAGAAAGAAAGAAAGAAAGAAAGAAAGAAAGAAAGAAAGAAAGAAAGCACAAAAAGGAAAGAAAGAACACAAAGGAAAGAAAGAAAGAAAGAAAGAAAGAAAGAAAGAAAGAAAGAAAGACAGAAAGAAAGAAAGAAAGAAAGAAAGAACTCAAAAGGGAAAGAAAGAAAGAAAGAAAGAAAGAAAGAAAGAAAGAAAGAAAGAAAGAAAGAAAGAAAGAAAGAAAGAAAGAACACAAAAAGGAAATAAAGAACTTAAAAGGGACAGAAAGAAAGAAAGAAAGAAAGAACACAAAAGGGAAAGAAAGAAAGAGAAAGAAAGAAAGAAAGAAAGAAAGAAAGAAAGAAAGAAAGAAAGAAAGAAAGCACAAAAAAGGAAAGAAAGAACACAAAAGAAAGAAAGAAAGAAAGAAAGAAAGAAAGAAAGAAAGAAGTGCATAAAAGTGACAAAGAAAGAAAGGAGCACAAAAAGGAAAGAAAGAACACAAAAGGGAAAGAAAGAAAGAAAGAAAGAAAGAAAGAAAGAAAGAAAGAAAGAACAAAAGTGCATAAAAGTGACAAAGAAAGAAAGACAGAGCACAAAAAGGAAAGAAAGAACACAAAAAGGAAAGAAAGAAAGAACAAAAGTATATAAAAGAAAAAGAAATAAAACAAAAGAAAGAATAAAACAAGCACATGAAAGAAAGAAACAAAGAACACAAAAGGGAAGGAAAGAAAGAAAGAAAGAAAGAAAGAAAGAAAGAAAGAAAGAAAGAAAGAACAAAAGTACATAAAAGAAAAAGAAAGAATCAAACAAAAGAAAGAAAGAATTAAACAAGCACATTAAAGAAAAAGAAAGAAAGAACATGAAAGGGAAAGAAAGAAAGAAAGAAAGAAAGAAAGAAAGAAAGAAAGAAAGAACATAGAAAGAAAGAAAGAAAGAAAGAAAGAAAGAACACAAAAGGGAAAGAAAGACAGAAAGAACACAAAAAGGAAAGAAAGAACTCAAAATGGAACGAAAGAAAGAAAGAAAGAAAGAAAGAAAGAAAGAAAGAAAGAACACAAAAGGGAAAGAAAGAAAGAAAGAAAGAAAGAAAGAAAGAAAGAAAGAAAGAAAGAACTCAAAAAGGAAAGAAAGGCATAAAGAAAGAAAGAAAGAAAGAAAGAAAGAAAGAAAGAAAGAAAGACATAAAGAAAGAAAGAAAGAAAGAAAGAAAGAAAGAAAGAAAGAAAGAAAGAAAGAAAGAACACAAAAGGGAAAGAAAGAAAGAAAGAAAGCACAAAAAAGGAAAGAAAGAACACAAAGGAAAGAAAGAAAGAAAGAAAGAAAGAAAGAAAGAAAGAAGTGCATAAAAGTGACAAAGAAAGAAAGGAGCACAAAAAGGAAAGAAAGAACACAAAAGGGAAAGAAAGAAAGAAAGAAAGAAAGAAAGAAAGAAAGAAAGAAAGAACAAAAGTGCATAAAAGTGACAAAGAAAGAAAGAAAGAACACAAAAAGGAAAGAAAGAACAAAAGTATATAAAAGAAAAAGAAATAATAAAACAAAAGAAAGAAAGAATAAAACAAGCACATGAAAGAAAGAAACAAAGAACACAAAAGGGAAAGAAAGAAAGAACAAAAGTACATAAAAGAAAAAGAATCAAACAAAAGAAAGAAAGAATAAAACAAGCACATTAAAGAAAAAGAAAGAAAGAAAGAAAGAAAGAAAGAAAGAAAGAAAGAAAGAAAGAAAGAAAAGTACATAAAAAGAAAGGAAGGAAGAGAGAATAAAACAAAAGTACATAAAAGAGAAAGAAAGAAAGAAAGAAAGAAAGAAAGAAAGAAAGAAAGAAGAATAAAACAAAAGTACATAAGGTAAAAGAGAGAAAGAATAAAACAAAAGTACACAAAAGTGACAAAGAATGAAAGAAAGAAAAGAAGGCACATAAAAAGGAAAGAAATAAAGAACACATGCGAGAAAGAAAGCAAAACAAACAGAAAAAAGAAAAACAAAAGTACATAAAAGAGAAAGAATAAAACAAAGAAAGGAAGAATAAAACAAGCACAAAAGAGAAAGAAAGAAAGAAAGAAATAAAGAAAGAAAGAAAGAAAGAAAGAAAGAAAGAAAGAAAGAAAGAAAGAAAGCTGCCTATTTGTTTTTCTACTGAAAGATAAACTCACCAAATGGAAGAGAGGAATGAAAAGAAGCTGGCAGGTGTCTGAGGATAAGAAATCTGCTCACTTTAAACTCGTGCGCCGTCTCATCTGGAATCTAGAAGCGTATCTGTAATTCACTAAAGCGCCGCGGGCTCGGGGTTTCTACAGTGAGTGGAACAGAAAGCCTCTCCGACGCGGAGCATCTCGTTACATTAGCACTCAGTTTAATCACTGGGTTGCAGGTTTACACACTGCATACGTTTGTAGATTCAGGAATTCTGTAGATTTTGATGAATTCATGTGCGCCTCCCGGGGCAGGGGTGTGAGGGAAGACTCGCCCTGTACCCCAGGGTGTTTTCCCTTGACTCCGCTGTGTTAGAGAGTCTGTATTTCAAGGAAAAGCAGCTATGCTTTCCAAAACACACCCTGAGACGTGCGTCCTCAGCGAGAAGACAGAAGTGCAGAGAGAGACGTGAAGAGTCGACTTCAAGCAATCATGCGAGAAAGCGGGAAGGAAGAAAGGACTCCCTGGGGCATGTAAGCACTTCAGTGCTCTAAAGATTTCTTCAGAGAAATGACAGAATAAAGACAAGACTGAGATAACTCGTATATCACGTGGAACCGAACAATAGAATCCAGCAGGACTTGCGCAAGCTGGCAAATGAGGGAACCTTTGCATTTTGGTCAATGGTGCAACCAAAATACAGTGTGACTAGCAGGGCAAGTTTTACAAGACACTTCTAAAGTTATTTCGTTGGTTTGGTGCATGTATTGATCTGCAGTTATGTGCATGAATTATTCTGGTCAGGGTTGCGGTGGAACCGGAGCCAGGAATGCTGGGCGCAAGCCAAGGATACACCTTGGTGGTATTCCGGTTCCCCACACACTTTTGAACACGCATTGATAGCTATAGGAGATTAAGACAAGCGACCAAAAAGTGGTAACCCTATCATCGAGAGATCACAAATTCGAATCCAACACACCACAAAAGAAGAGCCGTCCATGGCCAGGAGTCCAAGGGAGCAAAATTGGTTGTGTTCACTGGCTAAGACGGACGGTGTTACACTTTCCTTTGTCAACCATAGTGTGACTAAACAATCATGGATATCTGTGAGATCATGTATGCAAAAGAGGGTAGATATCATTTTCTTCTGAGTGTGTCCCGCTGCCCTATGACTCACCATAAGCAAAAGTGGACTTCAAGGAAGGAAGCATGCACTACCCTGGTGGCTAGTTGTCACATTAGCAAATTCTGAGCAGCTACAAGAACCGAAGAACCCAGAGGAAACACGGATATGGGAGGAAAGTTCAGGATTGAACCAGGGACCCTGGACTTGTGAGGTGGCAACGATCCCTGCTGCCCCACCATGCCCTCATTTCCTGGGTCCATGTATTGCCAAATATAAAAGGATGGGAGGCGGCACGGTGATGTAGTGGTTAGCGCTGTCGCCTCACAGCAAGAAGGTCCGGGTTCAAGCCCCGTGGCCAGCAAGGGCCTTTCTGTGCAGAGTTTGTATGTTGTCCGCGTGGGTTTCCTGTGGGTGCTCCAGTTTCCCCCACAGTCCAAAGACATGCAGGTTAGGTTAACTGGTGACTCTAAATTGAGCGTAGGTGTGAATGTGAGTGTGAATGGTTGTCTGTGTCTATGTGTCAGCCCTGTGATGACCTGGCGACTTGTCCAGGGTGTACCCCGCCTTTCGCCCGTAGTCAGCTGGGATAGGCTCCAGCTTGCCTGCAACCCTGTAGAACAGGATAAAGCGGCTAGAGATAATGAGATGAGATGAGAAAAGGATGGGATCTGCAGAACACCTCAAAAGAGACACTCCTGGAGTTTTGAAAAAAAATTCAAACATAACCTTACCAGTGTGTAGCAGCGTCTTCCGAGACACCCAATCCAACTAGCATGCTTTTTAAACTTTTCATGCAGCGTAATACATGCAGAAAAAAAGTTATCTACAGTACCTTCTTCCATCTGCAGAGAGCTCACAGATGCCCATAATTGTCTAGTGTCACTCTGATTGACACAGGAGACAGAGTATGCCCCGCCCACTCAGATAGCAAGGCCAAGTTTGCTCCCTTGAACCTATGGTACCTGTGGCATCACTGCAATCTCCCGAGGACAGCATGAAGGCTTTTCTGTTGTGCCACTCGGAAGCTTCATAGACAATTTCACCGCATGCTTGGACTTAAGTTGTGCCAGAGTTGAGAGTTCTGTGGGTCACTGCTTTTCCAAGATTCCCTTTTATTTTAGAAGAATTCCAGAAACTATCGGAATCACAAAAGAGCTTCCCAAAAGAGATTCTGTCCTTCCTCATCTAGCTTGAGATGTGCCAAAGTGTAGAACTCGCTCCAAAGGGAGTTCTTAAGTCTTATTTTAGAACTTTCTCACCTTTGGACTGAAACTGGTGGGACGTGCAAGAAGTTTGCAAGATAATATAATTTGCATGAAAAAGTTTTTTTTTTCTAAACATTTATACAGCAGTGTTGTTGAGTTCTAGATTCTGACTGGGGGTGGCACGGTGGTATAGTGGTTAACACTGTCGCCTCACAGCAAGAAGGTTCTGGGTTCAAGCCCAGTGGCCAATGGGGGCCTTTCTGTGTGGAGTTTGCATGTTCTCCCCCTGTCTGCGTGGGTTTCCTCCAGGTGCTCCGGTTTCCCCCACAGTCCAAAGACATGCAGGTTAGGCTAACTGGTGGCTCTAAATTGACCGTAGGTGTGAATGTGAGTGTGAATGGTTGTTTGTCTCTGTGAGTCAGCCCTGCGATGATGTGGTGACTTGTCCAGGGTGTACCCCGCCTTTTGCCCGTAGTCAGCTGGGAGAGGCTCCAGCTTGTCAACGACCCTGCATGGGATAAGCAGTTACAGATAATGGATGGATTCTGATTGGTCAGAAGGTGTTGATTAATTTTCCATAACATCGTTTCTCCAAGATTTTTTTCGATAGTAACAGCTTAGACTTGTACGGCAATGCTCATGTAAACAGTTTTTTAAAAGAAACATGTACATTCAGTGATGTGGTGAAGTTTTTTCTCTTGTATGAAAACATGGAAGGAGTCTTTCTGATATCTTCAGGGTGGAGGAGTTTACACGTTCTCAGTAACATGACCAGAAAAAAGAGGGGCTGGTGAGGGACTGGACGTTTATAGCTGCTATAATGTGAGAAATTGTTTCATGGATGGTCCATAAATATAACAACACATACATTGATAAAAAGTATGACGTGTTAGACGTGTTGTTATAATTACTGAAACGTCTGTCCTGAACGGGTGTCGTGTGCATGTATTCAGCTTTTGGATCGACACACCCGTTCTCTCGTTCTTTTTGTTTTTCTGTCATTTTTTTTCCCATAGAGAATGAATAGGGCTCACAAACTGAATCGTCCTGCTCGGACACGCACCGTCGGAGATGCACCAAACTTCATGTGATACTTCAGGCAAACTCCCCCGACACATCCAAGCAATTTGGTCTGACGTGCACTCATCTTTTCCTTTCTTTTCGCTCATCCCTTTTTCTTCCATAGGCTTTCATTGATTTTTGGCCTCAATGAAAATGAATAGCGTTTCGGGAGAAAAACTTTCACTCTCCGTCAATTTTTTTAACCGAGTGACCAAACTTCATATGATGCCTCAGGACAAGGCCCCACTCATATCCATCCCCCTCTGAGACCTGCGTTCATCTTTTCCTTGGTTTTCACGCATCCCTTTTTACCTCCATAGGCTTCCATTGATTTTTGGCCCCATTCAAATGAATGGAGTTTTGCTCAGTAACACTTCACCACACATCCACCAAACTTCATACGGCACCTCAGGCCAAATCACCCATCACACACATGATATCGGTTCTGACCCGCACTCGTCTTTGTCTTGCCTTTCATCCATGCATTTTTTTCTCCATATTGCCGCTAATTATTGCAAGCTTGACTGAGTCTTCCCTCCATTCCGCCATAGGTGAAAGTGCACTTGGGAAGGATCTGCTCGTTTGAGACTTTGACAACAAATCCGCTTCGAATCAACGGTCACTTTATTCGGAATACTTGCGCACACATGCATGCGCACACACACACACAAATTATCCATTAGCATATTAGCATGCTGACTGCTCGCATGCTAGCTGTTAGCCTATAAGCCTTAGCATGTTAGCATGCTAGCTGTAAGTATGTCAGCCTTAACATGTTAGCACGCTAGCTGTCCTGCTACAGCTCAGCAAGCACGCTTTGCATTTTCTCTGCGGAAATGCGGCCTAGTTAAGTTTATTTTTCAATGCCTACTGCAACATACGGTATATTTACGATTACTTTTAAAATGATCGTTTCTCGTTTATAATGTGACGGATTCCATATGAATTTACAGTACAGTATGTTAGACGTTGTGCAGCTATAAAAACTGAATACAGCAGTTGTGACGCTGAAAACCAAGGAGAGCAGGTCTGATTTAGATTTCATGGCTAATGGGAAACTCGAGAGAGCAAAGAATCTGCTGGAACAGTGTGTATCTGAGTCAGTGAAGCAGTGAAGTACTGGACAATAAGCCACAAAATCCCCCCTCTCTCTCTCACACACACACACACACACACACTTATTAAACCCTGTAAAAAAAAAGGGTTGCCAATATCACACACCGGCTCCTCATGCCGCAAAATCACAAAGAGCTGGAATAGTGCTTTTTCAAAAACGATGGAGAAATTTAGAAATGTAACATAATAAATCATTAGGAAGAAAGTTTTGAACAAGCTTTGCTCGAGGAACGAATTGAACACGGAATAAACGACTTCCAAAAAACAGTCTGAGACGTCGCAAGGAAAATAAGAAACGGGATAAATGTAACATGAAAAATACTGACTCGTCGCTGAAAAGTAGAAACGAATAAGGACAACAAGGACAGACAAAAGGACTTTTCTTTCCAAATTCATCAAATACAATCCAGAAAATCCTAAATCTGATCAGTTCATCGCATGACGATGACGATGTAATTGAAAGATTTGGTAAGGTCATCAAATTCAAAATGAATTCAAGCAAACTAAAGATGACACTCGACTGAAAGCAGGCCGGAGATTCAAATACTGTGACGTGAAAATACTCGTCGATAACCTTCTGTGCACTGGCTATGATTTATTACTGAAGTATTTTTTTTTTTATATACAGTGCTGAGCGTAAATAAGTGCACCCGCATTGAAAAGTAACATTTTAAACAATATCTCAATGAACACAAACAATTTCCAAAATGTTTAATATAACATCTGTTTAACTTATAACGTGAAAGTAAGGTTAATAATATAACTTAGATTACACATTTTCCAGTTTTACTCAAATTAGGGTGGTGCAAAAATGAGTACACCCCACAACAAAAACTCCTCCATCTAGTACTTTGTATGGCCTCCATGAGTTTTAATGACGGCACCAAGTCTTCTAGGCATGGAATGAACAAGTTGGCGACATTTTGCAACATCAATCTTTTTCCGTTCTTCAACAACGACCTCTTTTTGTGACTGGATGCTGGATGGAGAGTGATGCTCAACTTGTCTCTTCAGAATTCCCCAAAGAAAATAATTTCTTTCTACCACAAAGGTGAAGGCGACAAGAAGATCAGCAAAGCTTTACTTATCAGTCAGAATACTGTAGCAAAAGTGGTACAAAAATTTAAGAAAGATGGAACTGCAACCATCTCACAGAGACGTCCAGGTCGTCCACGGAAGTTAACACCTCGACAGGAGCGTCTTCTGATGAGAAGGGTTGAAGTGCAAGTTCACTGCAGTTACAGTTAGGTCCATATATATTTGGACACTGACACAAATTTTGTTTTTTTACCTGTTTACTGAAACATATTCAAGTCATAGTTATATAATGGACATGGACATAAAGTCCATACTTTCAGCTTTTATTTGAGGGTATCCACATTAAAATTGGATGAAGGGTTTAGGAGTTTCAGCTCCTTAACATGTGGCACCCTGTTTTTAAAGGGACCAAAAGTAATTGGACAGTTGACTCAAAGGCTATTTCATGGGCAGGTGTGGGCAATTCCTTCGTTATGTCATTCTCAATTAAGCAGATAAAAGGCCTGGAGTTGATTTGAGGTGTGGTGCTTGCATTTGGAAGATTTTGCCGTGAAGAAAACATGCGGTCAAAGGAGCTCTCCATGCAGGTGAAACAAGCCATCCTTAAGCTGCGAAAACAGAAAAAACCCATCCGAGAAATTGCTACAATATTAGGAGTGGCAAAATCTACAGTTTGGTACATCCTGAGAAAGAAAGAAAGCACTGGTGAACTCATCAATGCAAAAAGACCTGGACGCCCACAGAAGACAACAGTGGTGGATGATCGCAGAATAATTTCCATGGTGAAGAGAAGCCCCTTCACAACAGCCAACCAAGTGAACAACACTCTCCAGGAGGTAGGCGTATCAATATCCAAATCTACCATAAAGAGAAGACTGCATGAAAGTAAATACAGAGGGTTCACTGCACGGTGAAAGCCACTCATAAGCCTCAAGAATAAAAAGGCTAGATTGGACTTTGCTCAAAAACATCTAAAAAAGCCAGCACAGTTCTGCAAGAACATTCTTTGGACAGATGAAACCAAGATCAACCTCTACCAGAATGATGGAAAGAAAAAAGTATGGCGAAGGCGTGGTACAGCTCATGATCCAAAGCATACCACATCATCTGTAAAACACGGCGGAGGCAGTGTGATGGCTTGGGCATGCATGGCTGCCAGTGGCACTGGGTCACTAGTGTTTATTGATGATGTGACACAGGACAGAAGCAGCCGGATGAATTCTGAGGTATTCAGAGACGTACTGTGTGCTCAAATCCAGCCAAACTGATTGGTCGGCGTTTCATAATACAGATGGACAATGACCCAAAACATAAAGCCAAAGCAACCCAGGAGTTTATTAAAGCAAAGAAGTGGAATATTCTTGACTGGCCAAGTCAGTCACCTGATCTCAACCCAATTGAGCATGCATTTCTCTTGTTAAAGACTAAACTTCAGACAGAAAGGCCCACAAACAAACAGCAACTGAAAACCGCTGCAGTAAAGGCCTGGCAGAGCATTAAAAAGGAGGAAACACAGCATCTGGTGATGTCCATGAGTTCAAGACTTCAGGCAGTAATTGCCAACAAAGGGTTTTCAACCAAGTATTAGAAATGAACATTTTATTTACAATTATTTAATTTGTCCAATTACTTTTGAGCCCCTGAAATGAAGGGATTGTGTTTAAAAAATGCTTTAGTTCCTCACATTTTTATGCAATCATTTTGTTCAACCCACTGAATTAAAGCTGAAAGTCTGAACTTCAACTGCATCTGAATTGTTTTGTTCACAATTCATTGTGGTAATGTACAGAACCAAAATTAGAAAAATGTTGCCTCTGTCCAAATATTTATGGACCTAACTGTATCTAAAGAAGTAGAAAGCCAAACTGGGGTGACTATTTCCCGTGACACAATACGGCGTACGCTGCAGAGCAATGGCATGCACGGATGCCGTCCACGAAAGAAGCCTCTCCTAAAGCCCAGGCACAAAAAAGCCCGCCTAGAGTTTACCAGAGCCCATGCTGACAAAGATGAAGACTACTGGGACTCTATACTCTGGAGTGATGAGACCAAGATAAATGTTTTTGGAACTGATGGCTTCAAAACTGTATGGTGTCACAAAAGTGAGGAAAAAGATTGATGTTGCAAAATGTCACCAACTTGTTCATTCCATGCCTAGAAGACTTGGTGCTGTCATTAAAAATCATGGAGGCCATACAAAGTACTAGATGTTGTAGTTTTTGTTGTGGGGTGTACTCATTTTTGCACCACCCTGATTTGAGTAAAACTGAAAAATGTGTAATCGAAGTTATATTATTAACCTTACTTTCATGTTATAAGTTAAACAGATGTTATATTAAACTTGTCAACATTTTGTAAATTGTGTTCATTGAGATATTGTTTAAAACGTTACTTTTCAAAGCGGGTGTACTCATTTATGCTGAGCACTGTATCTAATTAAACTAATTTCAGGATGGATGAATGAGTAAGGAATAAATGGTGAAGGGGGAAAAAACAAGCTCCTGATGAAGATGACGGAATTTACACGTGTTTATTTAACGATCCAGGAACGTTGTTGTAAAAAAGTGCGTATTTCCTCAAAGAAGCGAAGTTGTAATCGAAAACTCAAGGATAATAAAATGATGGGATCGTCGACCTTAGAAACGACCTCATTCGTTACAGCTCTGACAATCTGCGGTTTGTTTTTCATTTTTCACGCTTAATTCACGCATTTCTACTGAGTTGGAGGTACAACCCCGATTCCAAAAAAGTTGGGACAAAGTACAAATTGTAAATAAAAATGGAATGCAATGATGTAGAAGTTTCAAAATTCCATATTTTATTCAGAATAGAACATAGATGACATATCAAATGTTTAAACTGAGAAAATGTATCATTTAAAGAGAAAAATTAGGTGATTTTAAATTTCATGACAACAACACATCTCAAAAAAGTTGGGACAAGGCCATGTTTCCCACTGTGAGACATCCCCTTTTCTCTTTACAACAGTCTGTAAACGTCTGGGGACTGAGGAGACAAGTTGCTCAAGTTTAGGGATAGGAATGTTAACCCATTCTTGTCTAATGTAGGATTCTAGTTGCTCAACTGTCTTAGGTCTTTTTTGTCGTATCTTCCGTTTTATGATGCGCCAAATGTTTTCTATGGGTGAAAGATCTGGACTGCAGGCTGGCCAGTTCAGTACCCGGACCCTTCTTCTACGCAGCCATGATGCTGTAATTGATGCAGTATGTGGTTTGGCATTGTCATGTTGGAAAATGCAAGGTCTTCCCTGAAAGAGACGTCGTCTGGATGGGAGCATATGTTGCTCTAGAACCTGGATATACCTTTCAGCATTGATGGTGTCTTTCCAGATGTGTAAGCTGCTCATGCCACACGCACTAATGCAACCCCATACCATCAGAGATGCAGGCTTCTGAACTGAGCGCTGATAACAACTTGGGTCATCCTTCTCCTCTTTAGTCCGAATGACACGGCGTCCCTGATTTCCATAAAGAACTTCAAATTTTGATTCGTCTGACCACAGAACAGTTTTCCACTTTGCCACAGTCCATTTTAAATGAGCCTTGGCCCAGAGAAGACGTCTGCGCTTCTGGATCATGTTTAGATATGGCTTCTTCTTTGAACTATAGAGTTTTAGCTGGCAACGGCAGATGGCACGGTGAATTGTGTTCACAGATAATGTTCTCTGGAAATATTCCTGAGCCCATTTTGTGGTTTCCAATACAGAAGCATGCCTGTATGTGATGAAGTGCCGTCTTAGGGCCCAAAGATCACGGGCACCCGGTATGGTTTTCCGGCCTTGACCCTTACGCACAGAGATTCTTCCAGATTCTCTGAATCTTTTGATGATATTATGCACTGTAGATGATGATATGTTCAAACTCTTTGCAATTTTACACTGTCGAACTCCTTTCTGATATTGCTCCACTATTTGTCGGCGCAGAATTAGGGGGATTGGTGATCCTCTTCCCATCTTTACTTCTGAGAGCCGCTGCCACTCCAAGATGCTCTTTTTATACCCAGTCATGTTAATGACCTATTGCCAATTGACCTAATGAGTTGCAGTTTGGTCCTCCAGCTGTTCCTTTTTTGTACCTTTAACTTTTCCAGCCTCTTATTGCCCCTGTCCCAACTTTTTTGAGATGTGTTGCTGTCATGAAATTTCAAAGAGCCAATATTTGGCATGAAATTTCAAAATGTCTCACTTTCGACATTTGATATGTTGTCTATGTTCTATTGTGAATACAATATCAGTTTTTGAGATTTGTAAATTATTGCATTCCGTTTTTATTTACAATTTGTACTTTGTCCCAACTTTTTTGGAATTGGGGTTGTATCTGTCTTGTTCTACTTTTGCTTATTTTCTACTCTCTTACTATTTTTGGACTTGAATGTCTGTTTGTAATGCGTTTCTTCGTCCGTCCATTCGCCCAACACGCTTTTTTTCCAGCGCGACCGCAATGCATGATGGGATATATTGCTTGGTTAGCGCCCATCGGCTGTTCACTATTTTGCACGATGCATTGTGGGATACTTTGAATGTGCTATATAGTGAGTAGTGAGTGATTTCGGACACAGGGCATATTTATTTTCGGTTCTAAGTAAGGAAACGTATGCGTTTTTACTTCGACCAAGCCTCTCATTTGCATAAATAAATGTAATGTTTGGAAGACGTTCCAAGATAACAAATGAATGAACGTGGACACAAAGTAAATCAAAGTCATCGTAGCAAGTAACATCTTATAAATAGTCAAACTTATCTAGTTTATCCGGTTATAGGTTTCTAATAAACTAAATACTGTGCAAAAGTCTTGGCACCCTATTATTTTTTTCCCCCTTTCGTACGAACGTCGTTATCGATTTCTATTTTATGACTTCTACATCATCGAGTCAAACGATCACAGAAATCATTTTCGAGTTCCAAACGTTCTTTTTTTTTCTAGCACAAAATTAAATGTTACAGAAAAAAAATTTTGTATCTGAGCAGCATATTCCACAAGAGAGCACTTTTCAGCTTAAAAAAAAACCTACGGCTCGTTTCCTTATCAAACTGCGCGACTATTTTTTTAAAAACGCAAACGGACTTTCGTCTCGTGCCAAATATCGACTTTGTTTCATTCATTATGGCTTATAGTGAGTAGTGAGTGATTTCGGACACAGGGCATATTTATTTTCGGTTCTAAGTAAGGAAACGTATGCGTTTTTACTTCGACCAAGCCTCTCATTTGCATAAATAAATGTAATGTTTGGAAGACGTTCCAAGATAACAATTCCACAAGATATGGACTTTCGTCTCGCGCCAAATATCGACTTTGTTTCATTTATTATGGCTTACTGTTTATCGTTTGTTTGTTTTAACGCTGAAACATTTCGTTATTTTTTATGCCATTTTTGATCTACAGCATTTCTTTACAAGCGCCCAAGACTTTCACACAATACTGTGTATATTTTGGACATTTTGTGACTAATTTCTAGCTTGAACTAGTTGTTATTTTTGTCAACTAGTTGTCATTGTGCTAATTTTAGGCTATTTATAAATATAGGCTATTTCCCGAAAGCTAAAGAAGAAAATGTAAAGTTCGAAAGTCATAGAAATATCCAGAAACCGGTTTAATAATCGGATAGTTTGCTTGGTGTAATGTTATCGGAAATACGAAATAAATCTGACAGTGTTCAGGTGTTTTCACTTGCGAAGACTTGATTTGCTTTGCACTGTTTCGATCTTGAAAAGTGTTATGTTTTATACAGAGTTGCATTTTGGTGAATCGACAAGTGAGTTTGTGTCACAAATGATTTTAGCGCGATTTTCACCGCAGTATGTCAGCTTGGACAGATCCACGAGGTGAAAATGTGAATTTAACTGCATTTAAAGCTAGACCACCTTTCAGATTTTTCAAGTGTTGGTCGTAAAAAGAATTCTCCCCGACTTTTTGTTTAGTGAACCGAAAGCTACTGAATTCGAATCACAGGCTTGCAATTTTTTTTTTAAATAGAACAATTAATGAATTTAAGGCCATGTGGCCCTGAATTCTCTGCTATTGTTTCCTGCTTCACCATGACCCGATTCTAGATACTACGTCATGCATCACACATCAAGCCTTGTGTGTTTATGAGGTAACGGTGTAGATCTGGAGGGTCCTCAGACAGAGTGTTCTGGTAAACTGGGATGTATGGATGCTGTCAGTCCCCACTCGCTTGCTCACTCGAGTTTGTTGACGGTGTAGTGGCTGGCTGCTTTATATCCTGGGGCTCCCTCATGCCTGCGTCACCTTCTGGCTCTGCCCTTTTAGTTATGCTGTCATAGTTAGTTGCCGGAGTCCCTGCTTGTACTCAGTGCAATATGTATACTGTTCCTACTTATTCAGGTGACATTGGACATACCTAACAACCTGTGTTTTTTTTTCTCCCCCACCAAATCTGTCCCTCTGAGTTACATGTCGGTCCTGGGATCGAGATGCTGACCTCTTCTGCTCCTCGGACCTGCCTGATCCATCCTGGTGCCCTGTGTCTGGTTGCAGTCTTATTGCATTGCTCCTGTGGAGGACGGCCCCATGTGGACAGTTGGGGGTCGTGCCTGGAGGACGCTCTGGACTCTTGCAGTGGTGCTTTTGTGGCTGGGGACTGCAGTTGACTTGCTGACTTTGGGACTGCGGTTGGCTTGCAGACTTTGGGACTGCGGTTGGCTTGCCGACTTTGGGACTGCGGTTGGCTTGCCGACTTTGGGACTGCGGTTGGCTTGCAGACTTTGGGACTGCGGTTGGCTTGCCGACTTTGGGACTGCGGTTGGCTTGCTGACTTTGGGACTGCGGTTGGCTTGCTGACTTTGGGATTGCGGTTGTCGTGAATGGTTTTGCGCTCAAGTTTCCGTCAGTGGGGGGTTTATAGCATCAACAAAACTGACTTCATGTTAAAACCGTTAATGTCATGCTGTCTGTTGTTGCCCAAATGAGGATGGGTTCCCTTTTGAGTCTGGTTCCTCTCGAGGTTTCTTCTTCATGTCGTCTGAGGGAGTTTTTCCTTGCCACCATCGCCACAGGCTTGCTCATTGGGGATAGATTAGCGATAAAATTAGCTCGTTTTAAGTCGTTCAAATTCTGTAAAGCTGCTTTACGACAATGTTTATTGTTGAAAGCGCTATACAAATAAACTTGATTTGACATCACGTGGTGGGCTTTCCTCATTTACGCAAGGCATTGAAATTTGAAACAAGAGAGAAAAACGGAGGACGGCAGTGTGTGCGAATGAAACGTGAACAGAAAGCGAGAAGAAAAGACATTATGTAATATACGAAGGAAAGGAAACGCAGGACCAAACTAATAAATATCGGTGCTCAGCGAGCTGTTCGTTTAGCGACAGAACAAAGGTAAACCTGCGCATACATGCACACACACACATACACACACGGACTTCCTGTCTGCGCGATTTCATGCACATTATTTGTTTTAATCCCCTTAATCCCTTTAAATAACTTCCCAGCCATAGAATGGCCTGATATTTTCTGAGATGTTACAGAAATAAACATAAATCATGATGACCACATTTCAGAGGGAACTAAATTTCACCGATTTTATGAAATCGAAAGGCCGTCTAGCTTTAAACTAAACCTTCAGGGAACCTTAAATTTAGTCGTGTATTTAAATTAGCTTTAAGACCTGGCCTTATATTTAGTAGTGAACTTAGTTACCTTGACAGAACTTTTTAAATTCATTAAAAATACTCATAAATTTTATACTTTCATTGGTATTCTTAAGCAGTAGTGACTTTAAGTACGTTTGCATGTTAAATTTAGTAACTAAGTCACGTCTTAAACGTCCTTTGGAACAGCACTTCGTTATCTTTGTCTTTAAGAAGTTATGGAAAGTCACTTAAAGTTGTGCGATAAGAATTCTTAAAGTTACAAGTAAATACACTGAAATTTAGCACTTTTACGATCCTTTAAGAATATCTTAACGCTGTTAATTCATCTAGTGATAGTTTTCTTTTGTATTTAGCCTGAAATTTTGAATCGTATTTTCCAGGACTTTCTGTAATGGATGACTGCCGCGCTTTCTTAAAGTATAAACCGATGTTACGGATGAAATTTGAGAATACGGGTCCGTCTCAGAAACCGGTCTCTCATTTGGGACATTATGGTCAAAAAATAAATTTTCTAATTTTACTTCTTTTTTTTTTGCATTTCCCTAACACTCAATGTTTCTTTTGTCATGTTTAATAAGAATAAAGATAGTATCTTGCTTTATCTGGCCTCCACTGTGGAATTTTTTTTTATTACAATTCAAATGCTTTTGTAAAATTGATTTCCATATAAAATAACTCCATCATGAAGAATTAAAGCCCCTCCTTCACAGATGAGTGAAAATATTGAATAAATTTCCTCTTTTTGATTGCTTGGGTTAAAAATGCCAAGTTATGATGACTGAATTGATTATTCACTTAAATATGAATAATATGAGACATTTTGGGTATTTGATATGGCGAAATAGGACACAATGGAAAAATCAAGAACACACCGGAAAGATGAGAATGACGGCGGTGGTAAAAGAACAGCGACTGTACCGGCTGAAGGTTGCGCAGGTCTCTGCTGTGGCGCGCAAGCAACGGGACATCACTACCGCACCGGACGGAGCGCGAGGCAGGGGCGGGGCAAAATGACTGGCCGTAGATTCTATCAAAAGTTCGATCTAAATTGACCATGGCTGCAAAATATTGGCCAAAAATACGCAAACACTACGAAATATGAAAGTAAGATGAAAAAGAAACATTCTGTTGCCTTATACTGCAAGACTAAAACAAAATAAAACCGTCAAAACTCACCTTTTCAGCGATAACGTCCGAACAGATCACCCGCGTAACAGAAAGACCGCAAATGGAAGCACGATCAACTTCTAACTGTTGGAGTGGAAAATTCCATTCTACACATGCAAATTGTTAATGCGTGTCCTTCCCCGCACACAAATAACACGCTACGGTAAAAAATAGACCACGACTCATTTTATAGCTCAGAAATTCATACAAGACCAGCTACCATCGTAACATATTCTGTAAGAAACATATTCTATACCTAACTTTCAGCTTTAAAAAACAAAATCGCAGATTTATAACTAAATTTTTATACGGCGTAATGACTTTAAGTTACTACTTTTGGTGAGGTCGTGACCTCGACCCTGAGGCTTTCCGTTTAGATCAAAACACACGATCGTATTGGTTTTGGGTTTGCGGAAAACGGAGTTATGACGGCGATGAAATATTTTGCGTGATGTTTTATTACGGTTATGGTTATTCTGTGAGCGCACCAATCCTTAGGTGTATAAAGTTACAACTTAAAATACAATCAGTGAGAACTGTAGACTTTTCAGTGGACTACAACCTTTTTAAGGGAACGCGATGTAGTCGACCGTTTATCATGTCCCAGATCAAGCCGACATTTTTCCAGAAAATTGCAGAATTTTTGCCAAATTCTGAATATTCACATCAAAGATTTAGTTTTATCTGTATTATTTCTTTCATCATTTTATTTCAAATTAAAACCAACTTCACCATTCAAAACCGTATAGTTTATTGACAGAGTATATTTAGTGGGGGACCCCCACAGTACCCAGTTTCTGAGACAGACCCATAGACGAGACGGATTAACATGCCAATGTAAAATTTTTAATTCGTGCATATAGGTGTAAACGTGTGCAAAATATTGACAGGTGAATCAATTTTCTTTTTCCTCAGGCGAGACTTTGGCCAAAAATAAAACATGTGAACACGAGCGGCCAAGGCATGCATCATATCGCATGTTAGCTTTGAAACTTCGAAGCTACAGTCGAAAATAAAATCACGTACGTAAACAAATACATGCCCAAATTTTTGTGCGCTTCCTTGAAATGACGTAGTTAAGCTAAATTTATCATCATCCACATCACTTTCCGGTCCGATTTCACCTTTATGCTTTAAACTGAGAGACAAAAATTCCGCTGAAGTGATTCTTACGTGATTTGAAGTGAAACTCGTGCTGAAAGTTTTCGTTTTTACACTAGAACTATGACGTTTTTATAAGACGGGTCATCAATAAACCGTGATCGTGTAGCGTAAATCGAGAAGTAAGAAATAAAACACTCCATGTCATGCTTTTACAGTAAAATAATCAATGACAGTACGGGGTGTTGAGTTAAAGTTGACGAGCTTGCTATAGCAACACATCCTGAAGTGGTTTATTCCTTTTACACGGCAGCAATTTCACAAAGTATGATGTTACATGATACTTTTTATCCATTTATAGGTACATGCAATGCTGTGGAATGTCCGTGAAAGAAGTTCATTCTTTTCACGAAGCTCTGTTTAGTTTCTCAAAGTTACTAAACCTAAAAAAAAAAAAACATAAACTCTTCTGTTGTGTCAGAGAAGTTCAAGTTACAACTTTATTACAAAGTCCCGACACTGGAGACTCCTTCCATGACGTATCAAGAACTACGCACGTTTTTTTTCTCTGTTTATGTCAGGTCCAGAATTCAGCAGCGTTGTCGTACGGTATAAATAACTAGACCGGACAATTCCCCGGGGGAAATTGTGAGAGGATGCAGTGCGCGAAGCAATTCGGTCACGCATGTTCGCTGGCCGTGAATGTGTGACCTGCTATGAAGCTACAATGCCATGATTTATGTGTGTGCTTGAGACAGCAGCCCCCCCCCTCTGCTCCCTCACTGGCCCCAGTCGGCATGGCGACGGGCCTGAGCAGGAGCGTTAATGGTGATGATACACGGGGCAACTTTTTGGGCAATGTTGCCGAGCAATGTTGCTGGGCAATTGCGTTTTGACTCTTTTCTATTGAGATTGGGCAACATTGTTTCTTTCTGAATGGTTTTGATAATCTCTGGCAACTTTTTGAGATAAGCCAATCAGAACGCGAGTATCGAGTCATGTGACCTCCGGTGAGGTTCGGATCAGAAATTTCAAACAAATATGGCGGCCGCTCAGTGTCAGTGGAGTGAAGAGATGGAGAGACTCCTCATCTGTTTTTACGCCGGTAAGTTATTTTAATATTCTATATGGAGGAATTTACCTCACCAAAGCTCTAAAAAACAACAGACAGCTTGATTAAATGGTCACAGCAAAAATTAAGACATCGATTTTTTTAAGCTAACTGTTGCTAACTGTTGTTGCCCATTGTTAGTTGCCCTGAAAAGTTGCCCTGTGTCTCACCTAGTTGCCCGTTGCCAGCAACATTGCTCGGCAACATTGCCCAAAAAGTTGCCCCGTGTATCATCACCATAAGACACACACACAAGATTTTGTCAGGAGCCTGCTGTTTTTTGCTCAGGAGCAGGCCTCGAACAACGACAAATAACTCGACAACGAAAGCAGCTATTCACAAAATTCTTTCACAGTGAGCGCTAGAAGGGTCTCCTGAATAAACTGATGTAATTTCTTGTCTGTAGTCTTAAAAATGAGGACACTAGAGTGAGTTAAAAATGAGTGACTTTTCTGTCACATTTATAATGGGTGTCAATGAGGCCTCTCAGCTGCACTCTCCTCAGTTTGAGGCTTCTCATTCAAAAACTGTAAATCCTATCGTTTAGGTAGACACATTGTGTGAATCAGGACAAGTTTTCCTACTACTTTTGAGAAATTTATGTCTGTAGAGTGAAATTTGTGGCTGAAACCACAGTTTAAGCGAGAAAGTTTGAGCTATTTTTTCAAGCTCTCTACACTCTAAAGGTGATGATACACGGGGCAACTTTTTGGGCAATGTTGCCGGGCAATTGCGTTTTGACTCTTTTCTATTGAGATTGGGCAACATTGTTTCTTTCTGAATGGTTCTGATAATCTCTGGCAACTTTTTGAGATAAGCCAATCAGAACGCGACTATCGAGTCATGTGACCTCCGGTGAGGTCCGGATCAGAAATTTCAAACAAATATGGCGGCCGCTCAGTGTCGTGAAGAGATGGAGAGACTCCTCATCTGTTTTTACGCCAGTAATATTTTAATATTCTATATGGAGGAATTTACCTCACCAAAGCTCTAAAAAACAACAGACAGCTTGATTAAATGGTCACAGCAAAAAATTAAGACATCGATTTTTTTTAGCTGCCGTTGCAAACTGTTGTTGCCCATTGTTAGTTGCCCTGAAAAGTTGCCCTGTGTCTCACCTAGTTGCCCGTTGCCAGCAACATTGCTTGGCAGCATTGCCCAAAAAGTTGCCCCGTGTATCATCACCTTAAGTAAACGAGCTCCACTGGTGTGTAACGCAATAGACACCCATTCAAAAGCCGGATTTTCTCCCGGAACCCACATGGCGTTTGAGCCGGGACTGATCTGAAAGTGTAGAACCTAGTAGAAAAGTTGAATGCTAGATCCACAGAGGAGAAGTTTTCCTACGTTTTAGAGTTTGAATCACGTCTCTAGGTGAAAGCATGCCAGAGCAGCGGACGTTTGAAAAACGTTGAAAAAGTGCTTTTTTTTTAAATTAATTCCATAGAAATGAATGGGGGTTTTTTTTGATGATTTTTTCGCGACTACGTCGCGAAAAAATCGTATTCTGTAGAGAAAAGTAATAGCATAGCGAGTCCGATCGAGCCGCACGTTTTGATATATTGTTTGTCTGTGTGCGACGTACGGTTATTGAGTTATTCGAAATTGAAATTTGCGTAGAAATAATAACTAGACCGGACAATTCCCCGGGGGAAATTGTGAGAGGATGCAGTGCGCGAAGCAATTCGCTCACGCATGTTTGCTGGCCGTGAATGTGTGACCCGCAATGATGTTTCAATGCAATGATCGTGTGTGTGCTCGAGACAGCAGCCGTCATGAAGAAGAGCTATTCAACAGTACAACCAAAGTGACTACAGGCGGAAATTAGCATGTACTGCTATAACCTGGGACAGACATCTGTCCTTACCACAAGGATAATGTTTAATTTGTGCACTGTCCCTTTTAAAAATAAAATAAACTCTAAGAAGAGTGTTTGTAGTTTGTATGTACGAACAGAAGTGTTCCTAATAAAGTGGGCGGCTAAGGTGAGGCTAAGACACACAAGGGCTGGAGTTTTCTACTGTTTTTTTTATGAAGGACCAGGCCTCGAACAATGACAAATAACTCGACAACGGAAGCAGCTATTCACAAAATTCTTTCACAGTGAGCGCTAGAAGGGTCTCCTGAATAAAATGATGTATTTTTTTGTTTGTATTGTTAAAAATGAGGACGCTACAGGGAGTTAAAAACGAGTGACTTTTCAGCAACGTTTATACTGGGAGTCAATGAGGCCGCTCACCTGTGCTCTCCTCACTTTGAGGCTTGTCATTCAAAAACCGTAAATCCTATCGTTTAGGTAGACACATTGTGTGAATCAGGACAAGTTTTCCTACTACTTTTGAGAAAATCATGTCTGTAGAGTGAAATTTGTGGCTGAAAACACGGTTTAAGCGAGAAAGTTTGAGCTTTTTTTTGAAGCCGCCTACACTCTAAGTTTAACGACCCTCACTGGTGTGTAACGCAATAGACACCCATTCAAAAGCCGGATTTTCTCCCAGAAACCACATGGCGTTTGAACCGGGACTGATCCGAAAGTGTAAAACCTAGCAGAAAAGTTGAATGCCAGATCCACAGAGGAGAAGTTTTCCTACGTTTTAGAGTTTGAATCATGTCTCTAGGTGAAAGCATGCCAGAGCAACGGATGTTTGAAAAACGTTGAAAAAGTGCTTTTCTTTCAATTAATTCCATAGAAATGAATGGGGTTTTTTGGGGCGATTTTTTCACGACTACGTCGCGAAAAAATCGTATTCTATAGAGAAAAGTAATGTACTGTTTGTTTGCATGTACTGCTATAACCTGGGACAGACATCTGTCCTTAACACAAGGATAATGTTGAATTTGTGCACTGTCCCTTTTAAAAATAAAATAAACTCTAAACTCTAAGAAGAGTGTTTGTAGTTTGTATGTACGAACAGAAGTGTTCCTAATAAAGTGGGCGGCTAAGGTGAGGCTGACACACAAGGGCTGGAGTTTTCTACTGTTTTTTTTATGAAGGACCAGGCCTCGAACAATGACAAATAACTCGACAACGGAAGCAGCTATTCACAAAATTCTTTCACAGTGAGCGCTAGAAGGGTCTCCTGAATAAAATGATGTATTTTTTTGTTTGTATTGTTAAAAATGAGGACGCTACAGGGAGTTAAAAATGAGTGACTTTTCAGCAACGTTTACAATGGGAGTCAATGAGGCCGCTCACCTGTGCTCTCCTCACTTTGAGGCTTGTCATTCAAAAACCGTAAATCCTATCGTTTAGGTAGACACATTGTGTGAATCAGGACAAGTTTTCCTACTACTTTTGAGAAAATCATGTCTGTAGAGTGAAATTTGTGGCTGAAAACAGAGTTTAAGCGAGAAAGTTTGACCTTTTTTTTGAAGCCGCCTACACTCTAAGCTAAACGACCCTCACTGGTGTGTAACGCAATAGACACCCATTCAAAAGCCGGATTTTCTCCCAGAAACCACATGGCGTTTGAACCGGGACTGATCCGAAAGTGTAAAACCTAGCAGAAAAGTTGAATGCCAGATCCACAGAGGAGAAGTTTTCCTACGTTTTAGAGTTTGAATCATGTCTCTAGGTGAAAGCATGCCAGAGCAACGGATGTTTGAAAAACGTTGAAAAAGTGCTTTTCTTTCAATTAATTCCATAGAAATGAATGGGGTTTTTTGGGGCGATTTTTTCACGACTACGTCGCGAAAAAATCGTATTCTATAGAGAAAAGTAATGTACTGTTTGTTTGCATGTACTGCTATAACCTGGGACAGACATCTGTCCTTAACACAAGGATAATGTTTAATTTGTGCACTGTCCCTTTTAAAAATAAAATAAACTCTAAACTCTAAGAAGAGTGTTTGTAGTTTGTATGTACGAACAGAAGTGTTCCTAATAAAGTGGGCGGCTAAGGTGAGGCTGACACACAAGGGCTGGAGTTTTCTACTGTTTTTTTTATGAAGGACCAGGCCTCGAACAATGACAAATAACTCGACAACGGAAGCAGCTATTCACAAAATTCTTTCGCAGTGAGCGCTAGAAGGGTCTCCTGAATAAAATGATGTATTTTTTTGTTTGTATTGTTAAAAATGAGGACGCTACAGGGAGTTAAAAATGAGTGACTTTTCAGCAACGTTTACAATGGGAGTCAATGAGGCCGCTCACCTGTGCTCTCCTCACTTTGAGGCTTGTCATTCAAAAACCGTAAATCCTATCGTTTAGGTAGACACATTGTGTGAATCAGGACAAGTTTTCCTACTACTTTTGAGAAAATCATGTCTGTAGAGTGAAATTTGTGGCTGAAAACAGAGTTTAAGCGAGAAAGTTTGACCTTTTTTTTGAAGCCGCCTACACTCTAAGCTAAACGACCCTCACTGGTGTGTAACGCAATAGACACCCATTCAAAAGCCGGATTTTCTCCCAGAAACCACATGGCGTTTGAACCGGGCCTGATCCGAAAGTGTTAAACCTAGCAGAAAAGTTGAATGCCAGATCCACAGAGGAGAAGTTTTCCTACGTTTTAGAGTTTGAATCATGTCTCTAGGTGAAAGCATGCCAGAGCAGTGGATGTTTGAAAAACATTGAAAAAGTGCTTTTTTTTCAATTAATTCCATAGAAATGAATGGGGTTTTTTGGGGCGATTTTTTCGCGACTACGTCGCGAAAAAATCGTATTCTATAGAGAAAAGTAATAGCATAGCGAGTCCGATCGAGCCGCACGTTTTGATATATTGTTTGTCTGTGTGCGACGTACGGTTATTGAGTTATTCGAAATCAAAATTTGCGTAGGAATAAGAAGAAGAAGAAGAAGAACTAGACCGGACAATTCCCCGGGGGAAATTGTGAGAGGATGCAGTGCGCGAAGCAATTCGCTCACGCATGTTCGCTGGCCGTGAATGTGTGACCCGCAATGATGTTTCAATGCAATGATCGTGTGTGTGCTCGAGACAGCAGCCGTCATGAAGAAGACCTATTCAAGAGTATGACCAAAGTGACTACAGGCGGAAATTAGCATGTACTGCTATAACCTGGGACAGACATCTGTCCTTACCACAAGGATAATGTTTAATTTGTGCACTGTCCCTTTTAAAAATAAAATAAACTCTAAACTCTAAGAAGAGTGTTTGTAGTTTGTATGTACGAACAGAAGTGTTCCTAATAAAGTGGGCGGCTAAGGTGAGGCTGACACACAAGGGCTGGAGTTTTCTACTGTTTTTTTTATGAAGGACCAGGCCTCGAACAATGACAAATAACTCGACAACGGAAGCAGCTATTCACAAAATTCTTTCACAGTGAGCGCTAGAAGGGTCTCCTGAATAAAATGATGTATTTTTTTGTTTGTATTGTTAAAAATGAGGACGCTACAGGGAGTTAAAAACGAGTGACTTTTCAGCAACGTTTATACTGGGAGTCAATGAGGCCGCTCACCTGTGCTCTCCTCACTTTGAGGCTTGTCATTCAAAAACCGTAAATCCTATCGTTTAGGTAGACACATTGTGTGAATCAGGACAAGTTTTCCTACTACTTTTGAGAAAATCATGTCTGTAGAGTGAAATTTGTGGCTGAAAACACGGTTTAATTGAGAAAGTTTGAGCTTTTATTTCAAACTGTCTGCACTCTAAGCTTAATGACCCTCACTGGTGTGTAACGCAATAGACACCCATTCAAAAGCCGGATTTTCTCCCAGAAACCACATGGCGTTTGAACCGGGCCTGATCCGAAAGTGTAAAACCTAGCAGAAAAGTTGAATGCCAGATCCACAGAGGAGAAGTTTTCCTACGTTTTAGAGTTTGAATCATGTCTTTAGGTGAAAGCATGCCAGAGCAGCGGATGTTTGAAAAACGTTGAAAAAGTGCTTTTTTTTCAATTAATTCCATAGAAATGAATGGGGTGTTTTTGGACGATTTTTTCGCGACTACGTCGCGAAAAAATCGTATTCTATAGAGAAAAGTAATAGCATAGCGAGTCCGATCGAGCCGCACGTTTTGATACATTGTTTGTCTGTGTGCGACGTACGGTTATTGTGTTACTCGAAATCAAAATTTGTGTAGGAAGAGTAACAAATAGAACACTAGACCGGACAATTCCCCGGGGGAAATTGTGAGAGGATGCAGTGCGCGAAGCAATTCGGTCATGCATGTTTGCCGGCCGTGAACGTGTGACCAGCAATGATGTTTCAATGCAATGATTGTGTGTGTGCTTGAGACAGCAGCCGTCATGAAGGAGACCTATTCAAGAGCATGAACAAAGTGACTACAGGCGGAAATTAGCATGTACTGCTATAACCTGGGACAGACATCTGTCCTTACCACAAGGATAATGTTTAATTTGTGCACTGTCCCTTTTAAAAATAAAATAAACTCTAAACTCTAAGAAGAGTGTTTGTAGTTTGTATGTACGAACAGAAGTGTTCCTAATAAAGTGGGCGGCTAAGGTGAGGCTGACACACAAGGGCTGGAGTTTTCTACTGTTTTTTTTATGAAGGACCAGGCCTCGAACAATGACAAATAACTCGACAACGGAAGCAGCTATTCACAAAATTCTTTCACACTGAGCGCTAGAAGGGTCTCCTGAATAAAATGATGTATTTTTTTGTTTGTACTCTTTAAAATAACGACAATAGAGCGATTTAAATACGAATGACTTTTCTATCACGTTTATAATGGATGTCAATGAAGCCTGTCAGCTGCACTGTCCTCAGTTTGACGCTTGTCATTCAAAAACCGTAAATCCTACCGTTTAGGTAGACACATTGTGTGAATCAGGACAAGTTTTCCTACTACTTTTGAGAAAATCATGTCTGTAGAGTGAAATTTGTGGATGAAAACACAGTTTAAGTGAGAAATTTTGAGCTTTTTTTTGAAGCCGCCTACACTCTGAGTTAACGAGGCGCACTGGTGTGTAACGCAATAGACACCCATTCAAAAGCCGGATTTTCTCCCAGAAACCACATGGCGTTTGACCTGGGACTGATCCGAAAGTGTAGAACCTAGCAGAAAAGTTGAATGCCAGATCCACAGAGGAGAAGTTTTCCTACGTTTTAGAGTTTGAATCACGTCTCTAGGTGAAAGCATGCCAGAGCAGCGGATGTTTGAAAAACGTTGAAAAAGTGCTTTTTTTTCAATTAATTCCATAGAAATGAATGGGGTTTTTTTGGACGATTTTTTCGCGACTACGTCGCGAAAAAATCGTATTCTATAGAGAAAAGTAATAGCATAGCGAGTCCGATCGAGCCGCACGTTTTGATACATTGTTTGTCTGTGTGCGACGTACGGTTATTGTGTTACTCGAAATCAAAATTTGTGTAGGAAGAGTAACAAATATAACACTAGACCGGACAATTCCCCGGGGGAAATTGTGAGAGGATGCAGTGCGCGAAGCAATTCGGTCACGCATGTTCGCTGGCCGTGAACGTGTGACCCGCAATGACGTTTCAATGCAATGATTATGTGTGTGCTTGAGACAGCAGCCGTCATGAAGAAGAGCTATTCAACAGTATGACCAAAGTGACTACAGGCGGAAATTAGCATGTACTGCTATAACCTGGGACAGACATCTGTCCTTACCACAAGGATAATGTTTAATTTGTGCACTGTCCCTTTTAAAAATAAAATAAACTCTAAACTCTAAGAGTGTTTGTAGTTTGTATGTACGAACAGAAGTGTTCCTAATAAAGTGGGCGGCTAAGGTGAGGCCTGTCGGCTGCCCTCCTCTCAGTTTCTCAGAGCAGCGGATGTTTGAAAAAGTGCTTTTTTTTTCCAATTAATTCCATATAAATGAATGGGTTTTTTTTGGGACAAGTGTGACTACTACTTTTGAGAAAATTATGTCTGTGGTGTGAAATTTGTGGCTGAAAACAGTTTAAGTTTGAAATTTTGAGCATGATTTGTGTTTGTGCTTGAGACAGCTTTTCCCTCTGCCCCGTCACTGGCCCCAATTGGCATGGTGACGGGCCTGAACAGGAGAGTTAAGAAACACACACAAGATTATGTCAGGTGTCTACTGTGTTTTGCAAAGAGTAGGCCTCGAACAATCACAAATAACTCGACAACGAAAGCAGCTATTCACAAAATTCTTTCACAGTGAGCGCTAGAAGGGTCTCCTGAATAGACTGATGTAATTTTTTTGTCTGTATTGTTAAAAATGAGGACGCTACAGGGAGTTAAAAACGAGTGACTTTTCAGCAACGTTTATAATGGGAGTCAATGAGGCCGCTCACCTGTGCTCCCCTCACTTTGAGGCTTGTCATTCAAAAACCGTAAATCCTATCGTTTAGGTAGACACATTGTGTGAATCAGGACAAGTTTTCCTACTACTTTTGAGAAAATCATGTCTGTAGAGTGAAATTTGTGGCTGAAAACAGAGTTTAAGCGAGAAAGTTTGACCTTTTGTTTTAACCTCTCTCCACTCTGAGCATAACGAGGTCCACTGGTGTGTAACGCAATAGACACCCATTCAAAAGCCGGATTTTCTCCCAGAACTCACATCGTGTTTGAGCCGGGCCTGATCCGAAAGTGTAGAACCTTGCAGAAAAGTTGAATGCCAGATCCACAGAGGAGAAGTTTTCCTACGTTTTAGAGTTTGAATCACGTCTCTAGGTTAAAGCATGCCAGAGCAGCGGATGTTTGAAAAACGTTGAAAAAGTGCTTTTTTTCAAATTAATTCCATAGAAATGAATGGGGTTTTTTTGGACGATTTTTTCGCGACTACGTCGCGAAAAAATCGTATTCTATAGAGAAAAGTAATAGCATAGCGAGTCCGATCGAGCCGCACGTTTTGATATATTGTTTGTCTGTGTGCGACGTACGGTTATTGAGTTAATCGAAATCGAAATTTGCGTAGGGAGAATAACAAATATAACACTAGACCGGACAATTCCCCGGGGGAAATTGTGAGAGGATGCAGTGCGCGAAGCAATTCGCTCACGCATGTTCGCTGGCCGTGAACGTGTGACCCGCAATGATGTTTCAATGCAATGATTGTGTGTGTGCTCTAGACAGCAGCCATCATGAAGAAGACCTATTCAAGAGTATGACCAAAGTGACTACAGGCGGAAATTAGCATGTACTGCTATAACCTGGGACAGACATCTGTCCTTAACACAAGGATAATGTTCAATTTGTGCACTGTCCCTTTTAAAAATAAAATAAACTCTAAACTCTAAGAAGAGTGTTTGTAGTTTGTATGTACGAACAGAAGTGTTCCTAATAAAGTGGGCGGCTAAGGTGAGGCTGACACACAAGGGCTGGAGTTTTCTACTGTTTTTTTTATGAAGGACCAGGCCTCGAACAATGACAAATAACTCGACAACGGAAGCAGCTAATCACAAAATTCTTTCACAGTGAGCGCTAGAAGGGTCTCCTGAATAAAATGATGTATTTGTTTCTCTGTAGTATTAAAAATGACGACACTAGAGCAAGTTAATTATGATTGACTTTTCTGTCCCGTTTACAATGGGTGTCAATGAAGCCGCTCACCTGTGCTCTCCTCACTTTGAGGCTTGTCATTCAAAAACCGTAAATCCTATCGTTTAGGTAGACACATTGTGTGAATCAGGACAAGTTTTCCTACTACTTTTGAGAAAATCATGTCTGTAGAGTGAAATTTGTGGCGGAAAACACAGCTTAAGCGAGAAAGTTTGACCTTTTTTTTGAACCTCTCTCCACTCTGACCTTAACGAGGTCCACTGGTGTGTAACGCAATAGACACCCATTCAAAAGCCGGATTTTCTCCCAGAAACCACATGGCGTTTGAACCGGGCCTGATCCGAAAGTGTAAAACCTAGCAGAAAAGTTGAATGCCAGATCCACAGAGGAGAAGTTTTGCTACGTTTTAGAGTTTGAATCACGTCTCTAGGTGAAAGCATGCCAGAGCAGCGGATGTTTGAAAAACGTTGAAAAAGTGCTTTTTTTTCAATTAATTCCATAGAAATGAATGTGGTTTTTTTGGACGATTTTTTCGCGACTACGTCGCGAAAAAATCGTATTCTATAGAGAAAAGTAATAGCATAGCGAGTCCGATCGAGCCGCACGTTTTGATACATTGTTTGTCTGTGTGCGACGTACGGTTATTGTGTTACTCGAAATCAAAATTTGTGTAGGAAGAGTAACAAATATAACACTAGACCGGACAATTCCCCGGGGGAAATTGTGAGAGGATGCAGTGCGCAAAGCAATTCGCTCACGCATGTTCGCTGGCCGTGAATGTGTGACCCGCAATGATGTTTCAATGCAATGATCGTGTGTGTGCTCGAGACAGCAGCCATCATGAAGAAGACCTATTCAAGAGTATGACCAAAGTGACTACAGGCGGAAATTAGCATGTACTGCTATAACCTGGGACAGACATCTGTCCTTAACACAAGGATAATGTTTAATTTGTGCACTGTCCCTTTTAAAAATAAAATAAACTCTAAACTCTAAGAAGAGTGTTTGTAGTTTGTATGTACGAACAGAAGTGTTCCTAATAAAGTGGGCGGCTAAGGTGAGGCTGACACACAAGGGCTGGAGTTTTCTACTGTTTTTTTTATGAAGGACCAGGCCTCGAACAATGACAAATAACTCGACAACGGAAGCAGCTATTCACAAAATTCTTTCACAGTGAGCGCTAGAAGGGTCTCCTGAATAAAATGATGTATTTTTTTGTTTGTATTGTTAAAAATGAGGACGCTACAGGGAGTTAAAAACGAGTGACTTTTCAGCAACGTTTATACTGGGAGTCAATGAGGCCGCTCACCTGTGCTCTCCTCACTTTGAGGCTTGTCATTCAAAAACCGTAAATCCTATCGTTTAGGTAGACACATTGTGTGAATCAGGACAAGTTTTCCTACTACTTTTGAGAAAATCATGTCTGTAGAGTTAAATTTGTGGCTGAAAACAGAGTTTAAGCGAGAAAGTTTGACCTTTTTTTTGAACCTCTCTCCACTCTGACCTTAACGAGGTCCACTGGTGTGTAACGCAATAGACACCCATTCAAAAGCCGGATTTTCTCCCAGAAACCACATGGCGTTTGACCCGGGACTGATCCGAAAGTGTAGAACCTAGCAGAAAAGTTGAATGCCAGATCCACAGAGGAGAAGTTTTCCTACGTTTTAGAGTTTGAATCACGTCTCTAGGTGAAAGCATGCCAGAGCAGCGGACGTTTGAAAAACGTTGAAAAAGTGCTTTTTTTTCAATTAATTCCATAGAAATGAATGGGGTTTTTTTGGACGATTTTTTCGCGACTACGTCGCGAAAAAATCGTATTCTATAGAGAAAAGTAATAGCATAGCGAGTCCGATCAAGCCGCACGTTTTGATACATTGTTTGTCTGTGTGCGATGTACGGTTATTGTGTTACTCGAAATCAAAATTTGTGTAGGAAGAGTAACAAATATAACACTAGACCGGACAATTCCCCGGGGGAAATTGTGAGAGGATGCAGTGCGCGAAGCAATTCGGTCATGCACGTTTGCCGGCCGTGAATGTGTGACCAGCAATGATGTTTCAATGCAATGATTGTGTGTGTGCTTGAGACAGCAGCCGTCATGAAGGAGACCTATTCAAGAGCATGAACAAAGTGACTACAGGCGGAAATTAGCATGTACTGCTATAACCTGGGACAGACATCTGTCCTTACCACAAGGATAATGTTTAATTTGTGCACTGTCCCTTTTAAAAATAAAATAAACTCTAAACTCTAAGAAGAGTGTTTGAAGTTTGTATGTACGAACAGAAGTGTTCCTAATAAAGTGGGCGGCTAAGGTGAGGCTAAGACACACAAGGGCTGGAGTTTTCTACTGTTTTTTTTATGAAGGACCAGGCCTCGAACAATGACAAATAACTCGACAACGGAAGCAGCTATTCACAAAATTCTTTCACACTGAGCGCTAGAAGGGTCTCCTGAATAAAATGATGTATTTTTTTGTTTGTACTCTTTAAAATAACGACACTAGAGCGATTTAAAAACGAGTGACTTTTCTATCACGTTTATAATGGTTGTCAATGAAGCCTGTCAGCTGCACTGTCCTCAGTTTGACGCTTGTCATTCAAAAACCGTAAATCCTATCGTTTAGGTAGACACATTGTGTGAATCAGGACAAGTTTTCCTACTACTTTTGAGAAAATCATGTCTGTAGAGTGAAATTTGTGGCTGAAAACAGAGTTTAAGCGAGAAAGTTTGACCTTTTTTTTGAAGCCGCCTACACTCTGAGTTAACGAGGCGCACTGGTGTGTAACGCAATAGACACCCATTCAAAAGCCGGATTTTCTCCCAGAAACCACATGGCGTTTGACCCGGGACTGATCCGAAAGTGTTGAACCTAGCAGAAAAGTTGAATGCCAGATCCACAGAGGAGAAGTTTTCCTACGTTTTAGAGTTTGAATCACGTCTCTAGGTGAAAGCATGCCAGAGCAGCGGATGTTTGAAAAACGTTGAAAAAGTGCTTTTTTTCAAATTAATTCCATAGAAATGAATGGGGTTTTTTTGGACGATTTTTTCGCGACTACGTCGCGAAAAAATCGTTTTCTATAGAGAAAAGTAATAGCATAGCGAGTCCGATCGAGCCGCACGTTTTGATATATTGTTTGTCTGTGTGCAACGTACGGTTATTGAGTTAATCGAAATCGAAATTTGCGTAGGAAGAGTAACAAATATAACACTAGACCGGACAATTCCCCGGGGGAAATTGTGAGAGGATGCAGTGCGCGAAGCAATTCGCTCACGCATGTTCGCTGGCCGTGAATGTGTGACCCGCAATGATGTTTCAATGCAATGATTGTGTGTGTGCTCTAGACAGCAGCCATCATGAAGAAGAGCGATTCAAGAGCATGAACAAAGTGACTACAGGCGGAAATTAGCATGTACTGCTATAACCTGGGACAGACATCTGTCCTTACCACAAGGATAATGTTTAATTTGTGCACTGTCCCTTTTAAAAATAAAATAAACTCTAAACACTAAGAAGAGTGTTTGTAGTATGTATGTACGAACAGAAGTGTTCCTAATAAAGTGGGCGGCTAAGGTGAGGCTAAGACACACAAGGGCTGGAGTTTTCTACTGTTTTTTTATGAAGGACCAGGCCTCGAACAATAACAAATAACTCGACAACGGAAGCAGCTATTCACAAAATTCTTTCACAGTGAGCGCTAGAAGGGTCTCCTGAATAAAATGATGTATTTTTTTGTTTGTACTCTTAAAAATAACGACAATAGAGCGATTTAAAAACGAGTGACTTATCTCTCATTTTTACAATGGGTTTCAATGAAGCCTGTCAGCTGCCCTGTCCTCAGTTTGACGCTTGTCATTCAAAAACCGTAAATCCTATCGTTTAGGTAGACACATTGTGTGAATCAGGACAAGTTTTCCTACAAGGATAATGTTTAATTTGTGCACTGTCCCTTTTAAAAATAAAATAAACTCTAAACTCTAAGAAGAGTGTTTGTAGTTTGTATGTACGAACAGAAGTGTTCCTAATAAAGTGGGCGGCTAAGGTGAGGCTGACACACAAGGGCTGGAGTTTTCTACTGTTTTTTTTTATGAAGGACCAGGCCTCGAACAATGACAAATAACTCGACAACGGAAGCAGCTATTCACAAAATTCTTTCACAGTGAGCGCTAGAAGGGTCTCCTGAATAAAATGATGTATTTTTTTGTTTGTATTGTTAAAAATGACGACGCTACAGGGAGTTAAAAACGAGTGACTTTTCAGCAACGTTTATACTGGGAGTCAATGAGGCCGCTCACCTGTGCTCTCCTCACTTTGAGGCTTGTCATTCAAAAACCGTAAATCCTATCGTTTAGGTAGACACATTGTGTGAATCAGGACAAGTTTTCCTACTACTTTTGAGAAAATCATGTCTGTAGAGTGAAATTTGTGGATGAAAACACAGTTTAAGCGAGAAAGTTTGACCTTTTTTTTGAACCTCTCTCCACTCTGACCTTAACGAGGTCCACTGGTGTGTAACGCAATAGACACCCATTCAAAAGCCGGATTTTTTCCCAGAAACCACATGGCGTTTGACCCGGGACTGATCCGAAAGTGTAGAACCTAGCAGAAAAGTTGAATGCCAGATCCACAGAGGAGAAGTTTTCCTACGTTTTAGAGTTTGAATCATGCCTCTAGGTGAAAGCATGCCAGAGCAGCGGATGTTTGAAAAACGTTGGAAAAGTGCTTTTTTTTCAATTAATTCCATCGAAATGAATGGGGTTTTTTGAGACGATTTTTTCGCGACTACGTCGCGAAAAAATCGTATTCTGTAGAGAAAAGTAATAGCATAGCGAGTCCAATCAAGCCGCACGTTTTGATATATTGTTTGTCTGTGTGCGACGTACGGTTGTGTGACCTGCTATGAAGCTACAATGCCATGATTCATGTGTGTGCTTGAGACAGCCGGCCCCTCCCCTCTGTGCTCGCTTACTGAAGCCAGTCGGCATGGTAAAGGGCCTGAGCAGGTTAAAAAACACACACAAGAGTTTGTCAGGTGTCTGCTGAATTTTGCTAAGGGACAGGCCTCGAACAATGACAAATAACTCGACAACGGAAGCAGCTATTCACAAAATTCTTTCACAGTGAGCGCTAGAAGGGTTTCCTGAATAAAATGATGTATTTTTTTGTTTGTATTGTTAAAAATGAGGACGCTACAGGGAGTTAAAAACGAGTGACTTTTCAGCAACGTTTATACTGGGAGTCAATGAGGCTGCTCACCTGTGCTCTCCTCACTTTGAGGCTTGTCATTCAAAAACCGTAAATCCTATCGTTTAGGTAGACACATTGTGTGAATCAGGACAAGTTTTCCTACTACTTTTGAGAAAATAATGTCTGTAGAGTGAAATTTGTGGCTGAAAACGGAGTTTAAGCGAGAAAGTTTGACCTTTTTTTTGAAGCCGCCTACACTCTAAGTTTAACGACCCTCACTGGTGTGTAACGCAATAGACACCCATTCAAAAGCCGGATTTTCTCCCAGAAACCACATGGCGTTTGAACCGGGCCTGATCCGAAAGTGTAAAACCTAGCAGAAAAGTTGAATGCCAGATCCACAGAGGAGAAGTTTTCCTACGTTTTAGAGTTTGAATCATGTCTCTAGGTGAAAGCATGCCAGAGCAGTGGATGTTTGAAAAACATTGAAAAAGTGCTTTTTTTTCAATTAATTCCATAGAAATGAATGGGGTTTTTTGGGGCGATTTTTTCGCGACTACGTCGCGAAAAAATCGCATTCTATAGAGAAAAGTAATAGCATAGCGAGTCCGATCGAGCCGCACGTTTTGATATATTGTTTGTCTGTGTGCGACGTACAGTTATTGAGTTAATCGAAATCAAAATTTGCGTAGGAATAATAAAAATAATAATAAATATAAGAATAAGAAGAAGAAGAAGAAACACGTAGAAGAACAATAGTTGCAGTGCTTTGCACTGCAACCTATGGGCTCCCCTAGGGGAGCCCATAGGTTGCTGTGCTGCAGCACTGCATCCTAACTAGACCGGACAATTCCCCGGGGGAAATTGTGAGAGGATGCAGTGCGCGAAGCAATTCGCTCACGCATGTTGGCTGGCCGTGAATGTGTGACCCGCAATGATGTTTCAATGCAATGATCGTGTGTGTGCTCGAGACAGCAGCCGTCATGAAGAAGACCTATTCAAGAGTATGACCAAAGTGACTACAGGCGGAAATTAGCATGTACTGCTATAACCTGGGACAGACATCTGTCCTTACCACAAGGATAATGTTTAATTTGTGCACTGTCCCTTTTAAAAATAAAATAAACTCTAAGAAGAGTGTTTGTAGTTTGTATGTACGAACAGAAGTGTTCCTAATAAAGTGGGCGGCTAAGGTGAGGCCTGTCGGCTGCCCTCTTCTCAGTTTCTCAGAGCAGCGGATGTTTGAAAAAGTGCTTTTTTTTCCAATTAATTCCATAGAAATTAATGGGGTTTTTTTGGGACAAGTGTGACTACTACTTTTGAGAAAATTATGTCTGTAGTGTGAAATTTGTGGCTGAAAACAGTTTAAGTTTGAAATTTTGAGCATGTAAGTGTAGAACCTAGCAGAAAAGTTGAATGACAGATCCACAGAGGAGAAGTTTTCCTACGTTTTAGAGTTTGAATCACGTCTCTTGGTGAAAGCATGCAAGAGCAGCAGACGTTTGAAAAACGTTGAAAAAGTGCTTTTTTTCAATTAATTCCATAGAAATGAATGGGGTTTTTTTGTGACGATTTTTTCGCGACTACGTCGCGAAAAAATGGTATTCTGTAGAGAAAAGTAATAGCATAGCGAGTCTGATCGAGCCGCACGTTTTGATATATTGTTTGTCTGTGTGCAACGTACGGTTATTGAGTTAATCGAAATCGAAATTTGCATAGGAAGAGTAACAAATATAACACTAGACCGGACAATTCCCCGGGGGAAATTGTGAGAGGATGCAGTGCGCGAAGCAATTCGCTCACGCATGTTTGCTGGCCGTGAACGTGTGACCCGCAATGATGTTTCAATGCAATGATTATGTGTGTGCTTGAGACAGCAGCCGTCATGAAGAAGAGCTATTCAACAGTATAAACAAAGTGACTACAGGCGGAAATTAGCATGTACTGCTATAACCTGGGACAGACATCTGTCCTTACCACAAGGATAATGTTTAATTTGTGCACTGTCCCTTTTAAAAATAAAATAAACTCTAAGAAGAGTGGTTGTAGTTTGTATGTACGAACAGAAGTGTTCCTAATAAAGTGGGCGGCTAAGGTGAGGCCATTTGGCTGCCCTCTTCTCACTTTGAGGCTTCTCATTCAAAAATTGTAAATCCTATCATTTAGATAGACACATTGTGTGAATCAGGACAAGTTTTCCTACTACTTTTGAGAAAATCATGTCTGTAGAGTGAAATTTGTGGATGAAAACACAGTTTAAGCGAGAAAGTTTGAGCTTTTTTTCCAAGCTGTCTACACTCTAAGCTTAACGACCTTCACTGGTGTGTAACGCAATAGACACCCATTCAAAAGCCCGATTTTCTCCCACAACCCACATGGCGTTTGAGCCGGGACTGATCCAAAAGTGTAGAACCTAGCAGAAAAGTTGAATGCCAGATCCACAGAGGAGAAGTTTTCCTACGTTTTAGAGTTTGAATCACGTCTCTAGGTGAAAGCATGCCAGAGCAGTGGATGTTTGAAAAAGTGCTTTTTTTTCCAATTAATTCCAAATGAATGGGGTTTTTTTGGGAGAAGTGTGACCACTACTTTTGAGAAAATTATGTCTGTAGTGTGAAATTTGTGGCTGAAAACAGTTTAAGTTTGAAATTTTGAGCATGATTTGTGTGTGCTTGAGACAGCAGCCACCTCTGCCCCGTCACTGGCCCCAATCGGCATGGTGACGGGCCTGAACAGGAGAGTTAAGAGACACAGACAAGATTTTGTCAGGTGTCTGTCTGCTGTGTTTTGCTAAGGAGTAGGCCTCGAACAATCACAAATAACTCGACAACGAAAGCAGCTATTCACAAAATTCTTTCACAGTGAGCGCTAGAAGGGTCTCCTGAATAGACTGATGTAATTCTTTTGTCTGTATTGTTAAAAATGAGGACGCTACAGGGAGTTAAAAACGAGTGAATTTTCAGCAACGTTTATAATGGGAGTCAATGAGGCCGCTCACCTGTGCTCTCCTCACTTTGAGGCTTGTCATTCAAAAACAGTAAATCCTATCGTTTAGGTAGACACATTGTGTGAATCAGGACAAGTTTTCCTACTACTTTTGAGAAAATCATGTCTGTAGAGTGAAATTTGTGGCTGAAAACAGAGTTTAAGCGAGAAAGTTTGACCTTTTTTTTGAACCTCTCTCCACTCTGAGCTTAAGGAGGTCCACTGGTGTGTATCGCAATAGAAACCCATTCAAAAGCCGGATTTTCTCCCGGAACCCACATGGCGTTTGACCCGGGACTGATCCGAAAGTGTAGAACCTAGCAGAAAAGTTGAATGCCAGATCCACAGAGGAGAAGTTTTCCTACGTTTTAGAGTTTGAATCACGTCTCTAGGTGAAAGCATGCCAGAGCAGCGGATGTTTGAAAAAGTGCTTTTTTTTCAATTAATTCCATAGAAATGAATGGGGTTTTTTTGGACGATTTTTTCGCGACTACGTCGCGAAAAAATCGTATTCTATAGAGAAAAGTAATAGCATAGCGAGTCCGATCGAGCCGCAGGTTTTCATACATTGTTTGTCTGTGTGCGACGTACGGTTATTGTGTTACTCGAAATCAAAATTTGTGTAGGAAGAGTAACAAATATAACACTAGACCGGACAATTCCCCGGGGGAAATTGTGAGAGGATGCAGTGCGCGAAGCAATTCGGTCACGCATGTTCGCTGGCCGTGAATGTGTGACCCGCAATGATGTTTCAATGCAATGATTATGTGTGTGCTTGAGACAGCAGCCGTCATGAAGAAGAGCTTTTCAACAGTATAAACAAAGTGACTACAGGCGGAAATTAGCATGTACTGCTTTAACCTGGGACAGACATCTGTCCTTACCACAAGGATAATGTTTAATTTGTGCACTGTCCCTTTTAAAAATAAAATAAACTCTAAACTCTAAGAAGAGTGTTTGTAGTTTGTATGTACGAACAGAAGTGTTCCTAATAAAGTGGGCGGCTAAGGTGAGGCTGACACACAAGGGCTGGAGTTTTCTACTGTTTTTTTTATGAAGGACCAGGCCTCGAACAATGACAAATAACTCGACAACGGAAGCAGCTATTCACAAAATTCTTTCACAGTGAGCGCTAGAAGGGTCTACTGAATAAAATGATGTATTTTTTTGTTTGTACTCTTAAAAATAACGACACTATAGCGATTTAAAGACGAGTGACTTTTCTATCACGTTTATAATGGATGTCAATGAAGCCTGTCAGCTGCACTGTCCTCAGTTTGACGCTTGTCATACAAAAACCGTAAATCCTATCGTTTAGGTAGACACATTGTGTGAATCAGGACAAGTTTTCCTACTACTTTTGAGAAAATCATGTCTGTAGAGTGAAATTTGTAGCTGAAAACACAGTTTAAGCGAGAAAGTTTGACCTTTTTTTAACCTCTGTCCACTCTGAGCTTAACGAGGTCCACTGGTGTGTAACGCAATAGACACTCATTCAAAAGCCGGATTTTCTCCCAGAAACCACATGGCGTTTGAGCTGGGACTGATCCGAAAGTGTAGAACCTAGCAGAAAAGTTGAATGCCAGATCCACAGAGGAGAAGTTTTCCTACGTTTTAGAGTTTGAATCACGTCTCTAGGTGAAAGCATGCCAGAGCAGCGGATGTTTGAAAAACGTTGAAAAAGTGCTTTTTTTTCAATTAATTCCATAGAAATGAATGGGGTTTTTTTGAACGATTTTTTCGCGACTACGTCGCGAAAAAATCGTATTCTGTAGAGAAAAGTAATAGCATAGCGAGTCCGATCGAGCCGCACGTTTTGATACATTGTTTGTCTGTGTGCGACGTACGGTTATTGTGTTACTCGAAATCAAAATTTGTGTAGGAAGAGTAACAAATATAACACTAGACCGGACAATTCCCCGGGGGAAATTGTGAGAGGATGCAGTGCGCGAAGCAATTCGCTCACGCACGTTCGCTGGCCGTGAATGTGTGACCCGCAATGATGTTTCAATGCAATGATCGTGTGTGTGCTCGAGACAGCAGCCATCATGAAGAAGACCTATTCAAGAGTATGACCAAAGTGACTACAGGCGGAAATTAGCATGTACTGCTATAACCTGGGACAGACATCTGTCCTTAACACAAGGATAATGTTTAATTTGTGCACTGTCACTTTTAAAAATAAAATAAACTCTAAACTCTAAGAAGAGTGTTTGTAGTTTGTATGTACGAACAGAAGTGTTCCTAATAAAGTGGGCGGCTAAGGTGAGGCTGACACACAAGGGCTGGAGTTTTCTACTGTTTTTTTTATGAAGGACCAGGCCTCGAACAATGACAAATAACTCGACAACGGAAGCAGCTATTCACAAAATTCTTTCACACTGAGCGCTAGAAGGGTCTCCTGAATAAAATGATGTATTTTTTTGTTTGTACTCTTTAAAATAACGACACTAGAGCGATTTAAAAACGAGTGACTTTTCACTCATGTTTATAATGTGTGTCAATGACCTAAGACACACAAGGTCTTGAATATTGTGCTGTGTTTTACTACGGACCAGACCTCGAACAATGACAAATAACTCGACAACGGAAGCAGCTATTCACAAAATTCTTTCACACTGAGCGCTAGAAGGGTCTCCTGAATAAAATGATGTATTTTTTTGTTTGTACTCTTAAAAATAACGACACTAGAGCGATTTAAAAACGAGTGACTTTTCACTCACGTTTATAATGTGAGTCAATGAGCTAAGAAACACAAGGTCTTGAATATTGTGCTGTGTTTTACTACAGACCAGACCTCGAACAATGACAAATAACTCGACAACGGAAGCAGCTATTCACAAAATTCTTTCACAGTGAGCGCTAGAAGGGTCTCCTGAATAAAATTATGTATTTTTTTGTTTGTACTCTTAAAAATAACGACACTAGAGCGATTTAAAAACGAGTGACTTTTCTATCCCGTTTATAATGCATGTCAATGAGCTAAAACACACAAGGTCTTGAATTTTGGGCTGTGTTTTACTACAGACCAGACCTCGAACAATGACAAATAACTCGACAACGGAAGCAGCTATTCACAAAATTCTTTCACAGTGAGCGCTAGAAGGGTCTCCTGAATAAAATGATGTATTTTTTTGTTTGTATTGTTAAAAATGAGGACGCTACAGGGAGTTAAAAACGAGTGACTTTTCAGCAACGTTTATACTGGGAGTCAATGAGGCCGCTCACCTGTGCTCTCCTCACTTTGAGGCTTGTCATTCGAAAACCGTAAATCCTATCGTTTAGGTAGACACATTGTGTGAATCAGGACAAGTTTTCCTACTACTTTTGAGAAAATCATGTCTGTAGAGTGAAATTTGTGGCAGAAAACACGGTTTAAGCGAGAAAGTTTGAGCTTTTTTTTGAAGCCGCCTACACTCTAATCTTAACGACCCTCACTGGTGTGTAACGCAATAGACACCCATTCAAAAGCCGGATTTTCTCCCAGAAACCACATGGTGTTTGAACCGGGCCTGATCCGAAAGTGTAAAACCTAGCAGAAAAGTTGAATGCCAGATCCACAGAGGAGAAGTTTTCCTACGTTTTAGAGTTTGAATCATGTCTCTAGGTGAAAGCATGCCAGAGCAGCGGATGTTTGAAAAACGTTGAAAAAGTGCTTTTTTTTCAATTAATTCCATAGAAATGAATGGGGTTTTTTGGGGCGATTTTTTCGCGACTACGTCGCGAAAAAATCGTATTCTATAGAGAAAAGTAATAGCATAGCGAGTCCGATCGAGCCGCACGTTTTGATATATTGTTTGTCTGTGTGCGACGTACGGTTGTGTGACCTGCTATGAAGCTACAATGCCATGATTTGTGTGCTTGAGACAGCCGGCCCCTCCCCTCTGTGCTCGCTTACTGAAGCCAGTAAGCATGGTAACAGGCCTGAGCAGGTTATGAAACACACACAAGATTTTATCAGGTGTCTGCTGTAAATTGCTATGGACCAGGCCTCGAACAATGACAAATAACTCGACAACGGAAGCAGCTATTCACAAAATTCTTTCACAGTGAGCGCTAGAAGGGTCTCCTGAATAAAATGATGTATTTTTTTGTTTGTATTGTTAAAAATGAGGACGCTACAGGGAGTTAAAAACGAGTGACTTTTCAGCAACGTTTATACTGGGAGTCAATGAGGCCGCTCACCTGTGCTCCCCTCACTTTGAGGCTTGTCATTCAAAAACCGTAAATCCTATCGTTTAGGTAGACACATTGTGTGAATCAGGACAAGTTTTCCTACTACTTTTGAGAAAATCATGTCTGTAGAGTGAAATTTGTGGATGAAAACACAGTTTAAGCGAGAAAGTTTGACCTTTTTTTTGAACCTCTCTCCACTCTGACCTTAACGAGGTCCACTGGTGTGTAACGCAATAGACACCCATTCAAAAGCCGGATTTTTTCCCAGAAACCACATGGCGTTTGACCCGGGACTGATCCGAAAGTGTAGAACCTAGCAGAAAAGTTGAATGCCAGATCCACAGAGGAGAAGTTTTCCTACGTTTTAGAGTTTGAATCATGCCTCTAGGTGAAAGCATGCCAGAGCAGCGGATGTTTGAAAAACGTTGGAAAAGTGCTTTTTTTTCAATTAATTCCATCGAAATGAATGGGGTTTTTTGAGACGATTTTTTCGCGACTACGTCGCGAAAAAATCGTATTCTGTAGAGAAAAGTAATAGCATAGCGAGTCCAATCAAGCCGCACGTTTTGATATATTGTTTGTCTGTGTGCGACGTACGGTTGTGTGACCTGCTATGAAGCTACAATGCCATGATTCATGTGTGTGCTTGAGACAGCCGGCCCCTCCCCTCTGTGCTCGCTTACTGAAGCCAGTCGGCATGGTAAAGGGCCTGAGCAGGTTAAAAAACACACACAAGAGTTTGTCAGGTGTCTGCTGAATTTTGCTAAGGGACAGGCCTCGAACAATGACAAATAACTCGACAACGGAAGCAGCTATTCACAAAATTCTTTCACAGTGAGCGCTAGAAGGGTTTCCTGAATAAAATGATGTATTTTTTTGTTTGTATTGTTAAAAATGAGGACGCTACAGGGAGTTAAAAACGAGTGACTTTTCAGCAACGTTTATACTGGGAGTCAATGAGGCCGCTCACCTGTGCTCTCCTCACTTTGAGGCTTGTCATTCAAAAACCGTAAATCCTATCGTTTAGGTAGACACATTGTGTGAATCAGGACAAGTTTTCCTACTACTTTTGAGAAAATCATGTCTGTAGAGTGAAATTTGTGGCTGAAAACAGAGTTTAAGCGAGAAAGTTTGACCTTTTTTTTCAAACTGTCTACACTCTAAGATAATGACCTTCACTGGTGTGTAACGCAATAGACACCCATTCAAAAGCCGGATTTTCTCCCAGAAACCACATGGCGGTTGAGCCGGGACTGATCCGAAAGTGTAGAACCTAGCAGAAAAGTTTAATGCCAGATCCACAGAGGAGAAGTTTTCCTACGTTTTAGAGTTTGAATCACGTCTCTAGGTGAAAGCATGCCAGAGCAGCGGATGTTTGAAAAACGTTGAAAAAGTGCTTTTTTTTCAATTAATTCCATAGAAATGAATGGGGTTTTTTTGGGCGATTTTTTCGCGACTACGTCGCGAAAAAATCGCAATCTATAGAGAAAAGTAATAGCATAGCGAGTCCGATCGAGCCGCACGTTTTGATATATTGTTTGTCTGTGTGCGACGTACGGTTATTGAGTTATTCGAAATCAAAATTTGCGTAGGAATAATAAAAATAAAAATAATAATAATAAAAAGAAACACGTAGAAGAACAATAGTTGCAGTGCTTTGCACTGCAACCTATGGGCTCCCCTAGGGGAGCCCATAGGTTGCTGTGCTGCAGCACTGCATCCTAACTAGACTGGACAATTCCCCGGGGGAAATTGTGAGAGGATGCAGTGCGCGAAGCAATTCGGTCACGCATGTTCGCTGGCCGTGAACGTGTGACCCGCAATGACGTTTCAATGCAATGATTGTGTGTGTGCTCGAGACAGCAGCCATCATGAAGAAGAGCTATTCAAGAGCATGAACAAAGTGACTACAGGCGGAAATTAGCATGTACTGCTATAACCTGGGACAGACATCTGTCCTTACCACAAGGATAATGTTTAATTTGTGCACTGTCCCTTTTAAAAATAAAATAAACTCTAAACACTAAGAAGAGTGTTTGTAGTATGTATGTACGAACAGAAGTGTTCCTAATAAAGTGGGCGGCTAAGGTGAGGCTAAGACACACAAGGGCTGGAGTTTTCTACTGTTTTTTTATGAAGGACCAGGCCTCGAACAATAACAAATAACTCGACAACGGAAGCAGCTATTCACAAAATTCTTTCACAGTGAGCGCTAGAAGGGTCTCCTGAATAAAATGTTGTATTTTTTTGTTTGTACTCTTAAAAATAACGACAATAGAGCGATTTAAAAACGAGTGACTTTTCTCTCATGTTTACAATGGGTTTCAATGAAGCCTGTCAGCTGCCCTGTCCTCAGTTTGACGCTTGTCATTCAAAAACCGTAAATCCTATTGTTTAGGTAGACACATTGTGTGAATCAGGACAAGTTTTCCTACAAGGATAATGTTTAATTTGTGCACTGTCCCTTTTAAAAATAAAATAAACTCTAAACTCTAAGAAGAGTGTTTGTAGTTTGTATGTACGAACAGAAGTGTTCCTAATAAAGTGGGCGGCTAAGGTGAGGCTGACACACAAGGGCTGGAGTTTTCTACTGTTTTTTTATGAAGGACCAGGCCTCGAACAATGACAAATAACTCGACAACGGAAGCAGCTATTCACAAAATTCTTTCACAGTGAGCGCTAGAAGGGTCTCCTGAATAAAATGATGTATTTTTTTGTTTGTATTTTTAAAAATGACGACGCTACAGGGAGTTAAAAACGAGTGACTTTTCAGCAACGTTTATACTGGGAGTCAATGAGGCCGCTCACCTGTGCTCTCCTCACATTGAGGCTTGTCATTCAAAAACCGTAAATCCTATCGTGTAGGTAGACACATTGTGTGAATCAGGACAAGTTTTCCTACTACTTTTGAGAAAATCATGTCTGTAGAGTGAAATTTGTGGCTGAAAACACGGTTTAAGCGAGAAAGTTTGAGCTTTTTTTTGAAGCCGCCTACACTCTAAGCTTAAAGACCCTCACTGGTGTGTAACGCAATAGACACCCATTCAAAAGCTGGATTTTCTCCCAGAAACCACATGGCGTTTGAACCGGGACTGATCCGAAAGTGTAAAACCTAGCAGAAAAGTTGAATGCCAGATCCACAGAGGAGAAGTTTTCCTACGTTTTAGAGTTTGAATCATGTCTCTAGGTGAAAGCATGCCAGAGCAACGGATGTTTGAAAAACGTTGAAAAAGTGCTTTTTTTCAATTAATTCCATAGAAATGAATGGGGTTTTTTGGGGCGATTTTTTCACGACTACGTCGCGAAAAAATCGTATTCTATAGAGAAAAGTAATGTACTGTTTGTTTGCATGTACTGCTATAACCTGGGACAGACATCTGTCCTTAACACAAGGATAATGTTTAATTTGTGCACTGTCCCTTTTAAAAATAAAATAAACTCTAAACTCTAAGAAGAGTGTTTGTAGTTTGTATGTACGAACAGAAGTGTTCCTAATAAAGTGGGCGGCTAAGGTGAGGCTGACACACAAGGGCTGGAGTTTTCTACTGTTTTTTTATGAAGGACCAGGCCTCGAACAATGACAAATTACTCGACAACGGAAGCAGCTATTCACAAAATTCTTTCACAGTGAGCGCTAGAAGGGTCTCCTGAATAAAATGATGTATTTTTTTGTTTGTATTGTTAAAAATGAGGACGCTACAGGGAGTTAAAAACGAGTGACTTTTCAGCAACGTTTATACTGGGAGTCAATGAGGCTGCTCACCTGTGCTCTCCTCACTTTGAGGCTTGTCATTCAAAAACCGTAAATCCTATCGTTTAGGTAGACACATTGTGTGAATCAGGACAAGTTTTCCTACTACTTTTGAGAAAATAATGTCTGTAGAGTGAAATTTGTGGCTGAAAACGGAGTTTAAGCGAGAAAGTTTGACCTTTTTTTTGAAGCCGCCTACACTCTAAGTTTAACGACCCTCACTGGTGTGTAACGCAATAGACACCCATTCAAAAGCCGGATTTTCTCCCAGAAACCACATGGCGTTTGAACCGGGCCTGATCCGAAAGTGTAAAACCTAGCAGAAAAGTTGAACGCCAGATCCACAGAGGAGAAGTTTTCCTACGTTTTAGAGTTTGAATCATGTCTCTAGGTGAAAGCATGCCAGAGCAGTGGATGTTTGAAAAACATTGAAAAAGTGCTTTTTTTTCAATTAATTCCATAGAAATGAATGGGGTTTTTTGGGGCGATTTTTTCGCGACTACGTCGCGAAAAAATCGTATTCTATAGAGAAAAGTAATAGCATAGCGAGTCCGATCGAGCCGCACGTTTTGATATATTGTTTGTCTGTGTGCGACGTACGGTTATTGAGTTATTCGAAATCAAAATTTGCGTAGGAATAATAAAAATAAAAATAATAATAAAAAGAAACACGTAGAAGAACAATAGTTGCAGTGCTTTGCACTGCAACCTATGGGCTCCCCTAGGGGAGCCCATAGGTTGCTGTGCTGCAGCACTGCATCCTAACTAGACCGGACAATTCCCCGGGGGAAATTGTGAGAGGATGCAGTGCGCGAAGCAATTCGCTCACGCATGTTCGCTGGCCGTGAATGTGTGACCCGCAATGATGTTTCAATGCAATGATTGTGTGTGTGCTCGAGACAGCAGCCATCATGAAGAAGACCTATTCAAGAGTATGACCAAAGTGAGTACAGGCGGAAATTAGCATGTACTGCTATAACCTGAGACAGACATCTGTCCTTAACACAAGGATAATGTTTAATTTGTGCACTGTCCCTTTTAAAAATAAAATAAACTCTAAACTCTAAGAAGAGTGTTTGTAGTTTGTATGTACGAACAGAAGTGTTCCTAATAAAGTGGGCGGCTAAGGTGAGGCTGACACACAAGGGCTGGAGTTTTCTACTGTTTTTTTTATGAAGGACCAGGCCTCGAACAATGACAAATAACTCGACAACGGATGCAGCTATTCACAAAATTCTTTCACAGTGAGCGCTAGAAGGGTCTCCTGAATAAAATGATGTATTTTTTTGTTTGTATTGTTAAAAATGAGGACGCTACAGGGAGTTAAAAACGAGTGACTTTTCAGCAACGTTTATACTGGGAGTCAATGAGGCCGCTCACCTGTGCTCTCCTCACTTTGAGGCTTGTCATTCAAAAACCGTAAATCCTATCGTTTAGGTAAACACATTGTGTGAATCAGGACAAGTTTTCCTACTACTTTTGAGAAAAACATGTCTGTAGAGTGAAATTTGTGGCTGAAAACAGAGTTTAAGCGAGAAAGTTTGACCTTTTTTTTGAAGCCGCCTACACTCTAAGCTTAACGACCCTCACTGGTGTGTAACGCAATAGACACCCATTCAAAAGCCGGATTTTCTCCCAGAAACCACATGGCGTTTGAACCGGGCCTGATCCGAAAGTGTAAAACCTAGCAGAAAAGTTGAATGCCAGATCCACAGAGGAGAAGTTTTCCTACGTTTTAGAGTTTGAATCATGTCTCTAGGTGAAAGCATGCCAGAGCAGTGGATGTTTGAAAAACATTGAAAAAGTGCTTTTTTTTCAATTAATTCCATAGAAATGAATGGGGTTTTTTTGGACGATTTTTTCGCGACTATGTCGCGAAAAAATCGTATTCTATAGAGAAAAGTAATAGCATAGCGAGTCCGATCGAGCCGCACGTTTTGATACATTGTTTGTCTGTGTGCGACGTACGGTTATTGTGTTATTCGAAATCAAAATTTGTGTAGGAAGAGTAACAAATATAACACTAGACTGGACAATTCCCCGGGGGAAATTGTGAGAGGATGCAGTGCGCGAAGCAATTCGGTCACGCATGTTCGCTGGCCGTGAACGTGTGACCCGCAATGACGTTTCAATGCAATGATTGTGTGTGTGCTCGAGACAGCAGCCATCATGAAGAAGAGCTATTCAAGAGCATGAACAAAGTGACTACAGGCGGAAATTAGCATGTACTGCTATAACCTGGGACAGACATCTGTCCTTACCACAAGGATAATGTTTAATTTGTGCACTGTCCCTTTTAAAAATAAAATAAACTCTAAACACTAAGAAGAGTGTTTGTAGTATGTATGTACGAACAGAAGTGTTCCTAATAAAGTGGGCGGCTAAGGTGAGGCTAAGACACACAAGGGCTGGAGTTTTCTACTGTTTTTTTATGAAGGACCAGGCCTCGAACAATAACAAATAACTCGACAACGGAAGCAGCTATTCACAAAATTCTTTCACAGTGAGCGCTAGAAGGGTCTCCTAAATAAAATGTTGTATTTTTTTGTTTGTACTCTTAAAAATAACGACAATAGAGCGATTTAAAAACGAGTGACTTTTCTCTCATGTTTACAATGGGTTTCAATGAAGCCTGTCAGCTGCCCTGTCCTCAGTTTGACGCTTGTCATTCAAAAACCGTAAATCCTATTGTTTAGGTAGACACATTGTGTGAATCAGGACAAGTTTTCCTACAAGGATAATGTTTAATTTGTGCACTGTCCCTTTTAAAAATAAAATAAACTCTAAACTCTAAGAAGAGTGTTTGTAGTTTGTATGTACGAACAGAAGTGTTCCTAATAAAGTGGGCGGCTAAGGTGAGGCTGACACACAAGGGCTGGAGTTTTCTACTGTTTTTTTATGAAGGACCAGGCCTCGAACAATGACAAATAACTCGACAACGGAAGCAGCTATTCACAAAATTCTTTCACAGTGAGCGCTAGAAGGGTCTCCTGAATAAAATGATGTATTTTTTTGTTTGTATTTTTAAAAATGACGACGCTACAGGGAGTTAAAAACGAGTGACTTTTCAGCAACGTTTATACTGGGAGTCAATGAGGCCGCTCACCTGTGCTCTCCTCACATTGAGGCTTGTCATTCAAAAACCGTAAATCCTATCGTGTAGGTAGACACATTGTGTGAATCAGGACAAGTTTTCCTACTACTTTTGAGAAAATCATGTCTGTAGAGTGAAATTTGTGGCTGAAAACACGGTTTAAGCGAGAAAGTTTGAGCTTTTTTTTGAAGCCGCCTACACTCTAAGCTTAAAGACCCTCACTGGTGTGTAACGCAATAGACACCCATTCAAAAGCTGGATTTTCTCCCAGAAACCACATGGCGTTTGAACCGGGACTGATCCGAAAGTGTAAAACCTAGCAGAAAAGTTGAATGCCAGATCCACAGAGGAGAAGTTTTCCTACGTTTTAGAGTTTGAATCATGTCTCTAGGTGAAAGCATGCCAGAGCAACGGATGTTTGAAAAACGTTGAAAAAGTGCTTTTTTTCAATTAATTCCATAGAAATGAATGGGGTTTTTTGGGGCGATTTTTTCACGACTACGTCGCGAAAAAATCGTATTCTATAGAGAAAAGTAATGTACTGTTTGTTTGCATGTACTGCTATAACCTGGGACAGACATCTGTCCTTAACACAAGGATAATGTTTAATTTGTGCACTGTCCCTTTTAAAAATAAAATAAACTCTAAACTCTAAGAAGAGTGTTTGTAGTTTGTATGTACGAACAGAAGTGTTCCTAATAAAGTGGGCGGCTAAGGTGAGGCTGACACACAAGGGCTGGAGTTTTCTACTGTTTTTTTATGAAGGACCAGGCCTCGAACAATGACAAATTACTCGACAACGGAAGCAGCTATTCACAAAATTCTTTCACAGTGAGCGCTAGAAGGGTCTCCTGAATAAAATGATGTATTTTTTTGTTTGTATTGTTAAAAATGAGGACGCTACAGGGAGTTAAAAACGAGTGACTTTTCAGCAACGTTTATACTGGGAGTCAATGAGGCTGCTCACCTGTGCTCTCCTCACTTTGAGGCTTGTCATTCAAAAACCGTAAATCCTATCGTTTAGGTAGACACATTGTGTGAATCAGGACAAGTTTTCCTACTACTTTTGAGAAAATAATGTCTGTAGAGTGAAATTTGTGGCTGAAAACGGAGTTTAAGCGAGAAAGTTTGACCTTTTTTTTGAAGCCGCCTACACTCTAAGTTTAACGACCCTCACTGGTGTGTAACGCAATAGACACCCATTCAAAAGCCGGATTTTCTCCCAGAAACCACATGGCGTTTGAACCGGGCCTGATCCGAAAGTGTAAAACCTAGCAGAAAAGTTGAACGCCAGATCCACAGAGGAGAAGTTTTCCTACGTTTTAGAGTTTGAATCATGTCTCTAGGTGAAAGCATGCCAGAGCAGTGGATGTTTGAAAAACATTGAAAAAGTGCTTTTTTTTCAATTAATTCCATAGAAATGAATGGGGTTTTTTGGGGCGATTTTTTCGCGACTACGTCGCGAAAAAATTGTATTCTATAGAGAAAAGTAATAGCATAGCGAGTCCGATCGAGCCGCACGTTTTGATATATTGTTTGTCTGTGTGCGACGTACGGTTATTGAGTTATTCGAAATCAAAATTTGCGTAGGAATAATAATAAGAAGAAGAAATACGTAGAAGAACAATAGTTGCAGTGCTTTGCACTGCAACCTATGGGCTCCCCTAGGGGAGCCCATAGGTTGCTGTGCTGCAGCACTGCATCCTAACTAGACCGGACAATTCCCCGGGGGAAATTGTGAGAGGATGCAGTGCGCGAAGCAATTCGCTCACGCATGTTCGCTGGCCGTGAATGTGTGACCCGCAATGATGTTTCAATGCAATGATCGTGTGTGTGCTCGAGACAGCAGCCATCATGAAGAAGACCTATTCAAGAGCATGACCAAAGTGACTACAGGCGGAAATTAGCATGTACTGCTATAACCTGGGACAGACATCTGTCCTTAACACAAGGATAATGTTTAATTTGTGCACTGTCCCTTTTAAAAATAAAATAAACTCTAAACTCTAAGAAGAGTGTTTGAAGTTTGTATGTACGAACAGAAGTGTTCCTAATAAAGTGGGCGGCTAAGGTGAGGCTGCCACACAAGGGCTGGAGTTTTCTACTGTTTTTTTTATGAAGGACCAGGCCTCGAACAATGACAAATAACTCGACAACGGAAGCAGCTATTCACAAAATTCTTTCACAGTGAGCGCTAGAAGGGTCTCCTGAATAAAATGATGTATTTTTTTGTTTGTATTGTTAAAAATGAGGACGCTACAGGGAGTTAAAAACGAGTGACTTTTCAGCAACGTTTATACTGGGACTCAATGAGGCCGCTCACCTGTGCTCTCCTCACTTTGAGGCTTGTCATTCAAAAACCGTAAATCCTATCGTTTAGGTAGACACATTGTGTGATTCAGGACAAGTTTTCCTACTACTTTTGAGAAAATCATGTCTGTAGAGTGAAATTTGTGGCTGAAAACACGGTTTAAAAATAAAATAAACTCTAAACTCTAAGAAGAGTGTTTGAAGTTTGTATGTACGAACAGAAGTGTTCCTAATAAAGTGGGCGGCTAAGGTGAGGCTGACACACAAGGGCTGGAGTTTTCTACTGTTTTTTTTATGAAGGACCAGGCCTCGAACAATGACAAATAACTCGACAACGGAAGCAGCTATTCACAAAATTCTTTCACAGTGAGCGCTAGAAGGGTCTCCTGAATAAAATGATGTATTTTTTTGTTTGTATTGTTAAAAATGAGGACGCTACAGGGAGTTAAAAACGAGTGACTTTTCAGCAACGTTTATACTGGGAGTCAATGAGGCTGCTCACCTGTGCTCTCCTCACTTTGAGGCTTGTCATTCAAAAACCGTAAATCCTATCGTTTAGGTAGACACATTGTGTGAATCAGGACAAGTTTTCCTACTACTTTTGAGAAAATCATGTCTGTAGAGTGAAATTTGTGGCTGAAAACGGAGTTTAAGCGAGAAAGTTTGACCTTTTTTTTGAAGCCGCCTACACTCTAAGTTTAACGACCCTCACTGGTGTGTAACGCAATAGACACCCATTCAAAAGCCGGATTTTCTCCCAGAAACCACATGGCGTTTGAACCGGGCCTGATCCGAAAGTGTAAAACCTAGCAGAAAAGTTGAATGCCAGATCCACAGAGGAGAAGTTTTCCTACGTTTTAGAGTTTGAATCATGTCTCTAGGTGAAAGCATGCCAGAGCAACGGATGTTTGAAAAACGTTGAAAAAGTGCTTTTTTTTCAATTAATTCCATAGAAATGAATGGGGTTTTTTGGGGCGATTTTTTCACGACTACGTCGCGAAAAAATCGTATTCTATAGAGAAAAGTAATGTACTGTTTGTTTGCATGTACTGCTATAACCTGGGACAGACATCTGTCCTTAACACAAGGATAATGTTTAATTTGTGCACTGTCCCTTTTAAAAATAAAATAAACTCTAAACTCTAAGAAGAGTGTTTGTAGTTTGTATGTACGAACAGAAGTGTTCCTAATAAAGTGGGCGGCTAAGGTGAGGCTGACACATCAAGGGCTGGAGTTTTCTACTGTTTTTTTATGAAGGACCAGGCCTCGAACAATGACAAATAACTCGACAACGGAAGCAGCTATTCACAAAATTCTTTCACAGTGAGCGCTAGAAGGGTCTCCTGAATAAAATGATGTATTTTTTGGTTTGTATTGTTAAAAATGAGGACGCTACAGGGAGTTAAAAACGAGTGACTTTTCAGCAACATTTATACTGGGAGTCAATGAGGCTGCTCACCTGTGCTCTCCTCACTTTGAGGCTTGTCATTCAAAAACCGTAAATCCTACCGTTTAGGTAGACACATTGTGTGAATCAGGACAAGTTTTCCTACTACTTTTGAGAAAATAATGTCTGTAGAGTGAAATTTGTGGCTGAAAACGGAGTTTAAGCGAGAAAGTTTGACCTTTTTTTTGAAGCCGCCTACACTCTAAGTTTAACGACCCTCACTGGTGTGTAACGCAATAGACACCCATTCAAAAGCCGGATTTTCTCCCAGAAACCACATGGCGTTTGAACCGGGCCTGATCCGAAAGTGTAAAACCTAGCAGAAAAGTTGAATGCCAGATCCACAGAGGAGAAGTTTTCCTACGTTTTAGAGTTTGAATCATGTCTCTAGGTGAAAGCATGCCAGAGCAGTGGATGTTTGAAAAACATTGAAAAAGTGCTTTTTTTTCAATTAATTCCATAGAAATGAATGGGGTTTTTTGGGGCGATTTTTTCGCGACTACGTCGCGAAAAAATCGTATTCTATAGAGAAAAGTAATAGCATAGCGAGTCCGATCGAGCCGCACGTTTTGATATATTGTTTGTCTGTGTGCGACGTACGGTTATTGAGTTATTCGAAATCAAAATTTGCGTAGGAATAATAAGAAGAAGAAGAAATACGTAGAAGAACAATAGTTGCAGTGCTTTGCACTGCAACCTATGGGCTCCCCTAGGGGAGCCCATAGGTTGCTGTGCTGCAGCACTGCATCCTAACTAGACCGGACAATTCCCCGGGGGAAATTGTGAGAGGATGCAGTGCGCGAAGCAATTCGCTCACGCATGTTTGCTGGCCGTGAACGTGTGACCCGCAATGATGTTTCAATGCAATGATCGTGTGTGTGCTCGAGACAGCAGCCATCATGAAGAAGACCTATTCAAGAGTATGACCAAAGTGACTACAGGCGGAAATTAGCATGTACTGCTATAACCTGGGACAGACATCTGTCCTTAACACAAGGATAATGTTTAATTTGTGCACTGTCACTTTTAAAAATAAAATAAACTCTAAACTCTAAGAAGAGTGTTTGTAGTTTGTATGTACGAACAGAAGTGTTCCTAATAAAGTGGGCGGCTAAGGTGAGGCTGACACACAAGGGCTGGAGTTTTCTACTGTTTTTTTTATGAAGGACCAGGCCTCGAACAATGACAAATAACTCGACAACGGAAGCAGCTATTCACAAAATTCTTTCACAGTGAGCGCTAGAAAGGTCTCCTGAATAAAATGATGTAATTTTTTGTTTGTACTCTTAAAAATAACGACACTAGAGCGATTTAAATACGAGTGACTTTTCACTCACGTTTATAATGTGAGTCAATGAGCTAAGAAACACAAGGTCTTGAATATTGTGCTGTGTTTTACTACGGACCAGACCTCGAACAATGACAAATAACTCGACAACGGAAGCAGCTATTCACAAAATTCTTTCACACTGAGCGCTAGAAGGGTCTCCTGAATAAAATGATGTATTTTTTTGTTTGTACTCTTTAAAATAACGACACTAGAGCGATTTAAAAACGAGTGACTTTTCACTCATGTTTATAATGTGTGTCAATGACCTAAGACACACAAGGTCTTGAATATTGTGCTGTGTTTTACTACGGACCAGACCTCGAACAATGACAAATAACTCGACAACGGAAGCAGCTATTCACAAAATTCTTTCACACTGAGCGCTAGAAGGGTCTCCTGAATAAAATGATGTATTTTTTTGTTTGTACTCTTAAAAATAACGACACTAGAGCGATTTAAAAACGAGTGACTTTTCACTCACGTTTATAATGTGAGTCAATGAGCTAAGAAACACAAGGTCTTGAATATTGTGCTGTGTTTTACTACAGACCAGACCTCGAACAATGACAAATAACTCGACAACGGAAGCAGCTATTCACAAAATTCTTTCACAGTGAGCGCTAGAAGGGTCTCCTGAATAAAATTATGTATTTTTTTGTTTGTACTCTTAAAAATAACGACACTAGAGCGATTTAAAAACGAGTGACTTTTCTCTCACGTTTACAATGGGTTTCAATGAAGCCTGTCAGCTGCCCTGTCCTCAGTTTGACGCTTGTCATTCAAAAACCGTAAATCCTATCGTTTAGGTAGACACATTGTGTGAATCAGGACAAGTTTTCCTACTACTTTTGAGAAAATCATGTCTGTAGAGTGAAATTTGTGGCTGAAAACAGAGTTTAAGCGAGAAAGTTTGACCTTTTTTTTTAACCTCTCTCCACTCTGAGCTTAACGAGGTCCACTGGTGTGTAACGCAATAGATACCCATAAAAAGCCGGATTTTCTCCCGGAACCAACATGGCGTTTGAGGATGGATCTACACTGATCCGAAAGTGTAGAACCTAGCAGAAAAGTTGAAGGCCAGATCCACAGAGGAGAAGTTTTCCTACGTTTTAGAGTTTGAATCATGTCTCTAGGTGAAAGCATGCCAGAGCAGTGGATGTTTGAAAAACATTGAAAAAGTGCTTTTTTTTCAATTAATTCCATAGAAATGAATGGGGTTTTTTGGGGCGATTTTTTCGCGACTACGTCGCGAAAAAATCGTATTCTATAGAGAAAAGTAATAGCATAGCGAGTCCGATCGAGCCGCACGTTTTGATATATTGTTTGTCTGTGTGCGACGTACGGTTATTGAGTTAATCGAAATCGAAATTTGTGTAGGAAGAGTAACAAATATAACACTAGACCGGACAATTCCCCGGGGGAAATTGTGAGAGGATGCAGTGCGCGAAGCAATTCGGTCATGCATGTTTGCCGGCCGTGAATGTGTGACCAGCAATGATGTTTCAATGCAATGATCGTGTGTGTGCTTGAGACAGCAGCCGTCATGAAGGAGACCTATTCAAGAGCATGAACAAAGTGACTACAGGCGGAAATTAGCATGTACTGCTATAACCTGGGACAGACATCTGTCCTTACCACAAGGATAATGTTTAATTTGTGCACTGTCCCTTTTAAAAATAAAATAAACTCTAAACACTAAGAAGAGTGTTTGTAGTTTGTATGTACGAACAGAAGTGTTCCTAATAAAGTGGGCGGCTAAGGTGAGGCCTGTCGGCTGCCCTCTTCTCAGTTTCTCAGAGCAGCGGATGTTTGAAAAAGTGCTTTTTTTTCCAATTAATTCCATAGAAATTAATGGGGGTTTTTTGGGACAAGTGTGACTACTACTTCTGAGAAAATTATGTCTGTAGTGTGAAATTTGTGGCTGAAAACAGTTTAAGTTTGAAATTTTGAGCATGTAAGTGTAGAACCTAGCAGAAAAGTTGAATGACAGATCCACAGAGGAGAAGTTTTCCTACGTTTTAGAGTTTGAATCACGTCTCTAGGTGAAAGCATGCCAGAGCAGCAGACGTTTGAAAAACGTTGAAAAAGTGCTTTTTTTCAATTAATTCCATAGAAATGAATGGGGTTTTTTTGTGACGATTTTTTTTTTATAACCTGGGACAGACATCTGATCTTAACACAAGGATAATGTTTAATTTGTGCACTGTCCCTTTTAAAAATAAAATAAACTCTAAACTCTAAGAAGAGTGTTTGTAGTTTGTATGTACGAACAGAAGTGTTCCTAATAAAGTGGGCGGCTAAGGTGAGGCTGCCACACAAGGGCTGGAGTTTTCTACTGTTTTTTTATGAAGGACCAGGCCTCGAACAATGACAAATAACTCGACAACGGAAGCAGCTATTCACAAAATTCTTTCACAGTGAGCGCTAGAAGGGTCTCCTGAATAAAATGATGTATTTTTTTGTTTGTATTGTTAAAAATGAGGACGCTACAGGGAGTTAAAAACGAGTGACTTTTCAGCAACGTTTATACTGGGAGTCAATGAGGCCGCTCACCTGTGCTCTCCTCACTTTGAGGCTTGTCATTCAAAAACCGTAAATCCTATCGTTTAGGTAGACACATTGTGTGAATCAGGACAAGTTTTCCTACTACTTTTGAGAAAATCATGTCTGTAGAGTGAAATTTGTGGCTGAAAACAGAGTTTAAGCGAGAAAGTTTGACCTTTTTTTTGAAGCCGCCTACACTCTAAGATAATGACCTTCACTGGTGTGTAACGCAATAGACACCCATTCAAAAGCCGGATTTTCTCCCAGAAACCACATGGCGTTTGAACCGGGCCTGATCCGAAAGTGTAAAACCTAGCAGAAAAGTTGAATGCCAGATCCACAGAGGAGAAGTTTTCCTACGTTTTAGAGTTTGAATCATGTCTCTAGGTGAAAGCATGCCAGAGCAGTGGATGTTTGAAAAACATTGAAAAAGTGCTTTTTTTTCAATTAATTCCATAGAAATGAATGGGGTTTTTTGGGGCGATTTTTTCGCGACTACGTCGCGAAAAAATCGCAATCTATAGAGAAAAGTAATAGCATAGCGAGTCCGATCGAGCCGCACGTTTTGATATATTGTTTGTCTGTGTGCGACGTACGGTTATTGAGTTATTCGAAATCAAAATTTGCGTAGGAATAATAATAATAATAATAAGAAGAAGAAATACGTAGAAGAACAATAGTTGCAGTGCTTTGCACTGCAACCTATGGGCTCCCCTAGGGGAGCCCATAGGTTGCTGTGCTGCAGCACTGCATCCTAACTAGACCGGACAATTCCCCGGGGGAAATTGTGAGAGGATGCAGTGCGCGAAGCAATTCGGTCACGCACGTTCGCTGGCCGTGAACGTGTGACCCGCAATGATGTTTCAATGCAATGATTATGTGTGTGCTTGAGACAGCAGCCATCATGAAGAAGAGCTATTCAACAGTATGAACAAAGTGACTACAGGCGGAAATTAGCATGTACTGCTATAACCTGGGACAGACATCTGTCCTTACCACAAGGATAATGTTTAATTTGTGCACTGTCCCTTTTAAAAATAAAATAAACTCTAAGAAGAGTGTTTGTAGTTTGTTTGTACGAACAGAAGTGTTCCTAATAAAGTGGGCGGCTAAGGTGAGGCTGACACACAAGGGCTGGAGTTTTCTACTGTTTTTTTTATGAAGGACCAGGCCTCGAACAATGACAAATAACTCGACAACGGAAGCAGCTATTCACAAAATTCTTTCACAGTGAGCGCTAGAAGGGTCTCCTGAATAAAATGATGTATTTTTTTGTTTGTATTGTTAAAAATGAGGACGCTACAGGGAGTTAAAAATGAGTGACTTTTCAGCAACGTTTATACTGGGAGTCAATGAGGCCGCTCACCTGTGCTCTCCTCACTTTGAGGCTTGTCATTCAAAAACCGTAAATCCTATCGTTTAGGTAGACACATTGTGTGAATCAGGACAAGTTTTCCTACTACTTTTGAGAAAATCATGTCTGTATAGTGAAATTTGTGGCTGAAAACAGAGTTTAAGCGAGAAAGTTTGACCTTTTTTTTTAACCTCTCTCCACTCTGAGCTTAATGAGGTCCACTGGTGTGTAACGCAATAGAGACCCATTCAAAAGCTGGATTTTCTCCCAGAACGCACATGGCGTTTGAGCCGGGACTGATCCGAAAGTGTAGAACCTAGCAGAAAAGTTGAATGCCAGATCAACAGAGGAGAAGTTTTCCTACGTTTTAGAGTTTGAATCACGTCTCTAGGTGAAAGCATGCCAGAGCAGCGGACGTTTGAAAAACGTTGAGAAAGTGCTTTTTTTTCAATTAATTCCATAGAAATGAATGGGGTTTTTTTGGACGATTTTTTCGCGACTATGTCGCGAAAAAATCGTATTCTGTAGAGAAAAGTAATAGCATAGCGAGTCCGATCGAGCTGCACGATTTGATATATTGTTTGTCTGTGTGCGACGTACGGTTATTGTGTTACTCGAAATCAAAATTTGTGTAGGAAGAGTAACAAATATAACACTAGACCGGACAATTCCCCGGGGGAAATTGTGAGAGGATGCAGTGCGCGAAGCAATTCGCTCACGCATGTTTGCTGGCCGTGAATGTGTGACCCGCAATGATGTTTCAATGCAATGATTGTGTGTGTGCTCGAGACAGCAGCCATCATGAAGAAGACCTATTCAAGAGTATGACCAAAGTGACTACAGGCGGAAATTAGCATGTACTGCTATAACCTGGGACAGACATCTGTCCTTAACACAAGGATAATGTTTAATTTGTGCACTGTCCCTTTTAAAAATAAAATAAACTCTAAACTCTAAGAAGAGTGTTTGTAGTTTGTATGTACGAACAGAAGTGTTCCTAATAAAGTGGGCGGCTAAGGTGAGGCTGACACACAAGGGCTGGAGTTTTCTACTGTTTTTTTTATGAAGGACCAGGCCTCGAACAATGACAAATAACTCGACAACGGAAGCAGCTATTCACAAAATTCTTTCACACTGAGCGCTAGAAGGGTCTCCTGAATAAAATGATGTATTTTTTTGTTTGTACTCTTTAAAATAACGACACTAGACCGATTTAAAAACGAGTGACTTTTCACTCACGTTTATAATGTGTGTCAATGAGCTAAGACACACAAGGTCTTGAATATTGTGCTGTGTTTTACTACGGACCAGACCTCGAACAATGACAAATAACTCGACAACGGAAGCAGCTATTCACAAAATTCTTTCACAGTGAGCGCTAGAAGGGTCTCCTGAATAAAATTATGTATTTTTTTGTTTGTACTCTTAAAAATAACGACACTAGAGCGATTTAAAAACGAGTGACTTTTCTCTCAAGTTTACAATGGGTTTCAATGAAGCCTGTCAGCTGCCCTGTCCTCAGTTTGACGCTTGTCATTCAAAAACCGTAAATCCTATCGTTTAGGTAGACACATTGTGTGAATCAGGACAAGTTTTCCTACTACTTTTGAGAAAATCATGTCTGTAGAGTGAAATTTGTGGATGAAAACACAGTTTAAGCGAGAAAGTTTGACCTTTTTTTTGAACCTCTCTCCACTCTGACCTTAACGAGGTCCACTGGTGTGTAACGCAATAGACACCCATTCAAAAGCCGGATTTTTTCCCAGAAACCACATGGCGTTTGACCCGGGACTGATCCGAAAGTGTAGAACCTAGCAGAAAAGTTGAATGCCAGATCCACAGAGGAGAAGTTTTCCTACGTTTTAGAGTTTGAATCATGCCTCTAGGTGAAAGCATGCCAGAGCAGCGGATGTTTGAAAAACGTTGGAAAAGTGCTTTTTTTTCAATTAATTCCATCGAAATGAATGGGGTTTTTTGAGACGATTTTTTCGCGACTACGTCGCGAAAAAATCGTATTCTGTAGAGAAAAGTAATAGCATAGCGAGTCCAATCAAGCCGCACGTTTTGATATATTGTTTGTCTGTGTGCGACGTACGGTTGTGTGACCTGCTATGAAGCTACAATGCCATGATTCATGTGTGTGCTTGAGACAGCCGGCCCCTCCCCTCTGTGCTCGCTTACTGAAGCCAGTCGGCATGGTAAAGGGCCTGAGCAGGTTAAAAAACACACACAAGAGTTTGTCAGGTGTCTGCTGAATTTTGCTAAGGGACAGGCCTCGAACAATGACAAATAACTCGACAACGGAAGCAGCTATTCACAAAATTCTTTCACAGTGAGCGCTAGAAGGGTTTCCTGAATAAAATGATGTATTTTTTTGTTTGTATTGTTAAAAATGAGGACGCTACAGGGAGTTAAAAACGAGTGACTTTTCAGCAACGTTTATACTGGGAGTCAATGAGGCCGCTCACCTGTGCTCTCCTCACTTTGAGGCTTGTCATTCAAAAACCGTAAATCCTATCGTTTAGGTAGACACATTGTGTGAATCAGGACAAGTTTTCCTACTACTTTTGAGAAAATCATGTCTGTAGAGTGAAATTTGTGGCTGAAAACAGAGTTTAAGCGAGAAAGTTTGACCTTTTTTTTCAAACTGTCTACACTCTAAGATAATGACCTTCACTGGTGTGTAACGCAATAGACACCCATTCAAAAGCCGGATTTTCTCCCAGAAACCACATGGCGGTTGAGCCGGGACTGATCCGAAAGTGTAGAACCTAGCAGAAAAGTTTAATGCCAGATCCACAGAGGAGAAGTTTTCCTACGTTTTAGAGTTTGAATCACGTCTCTAGGTGAAAGCATGCCAGAGCAGCGGATGTTTGAAAAACGTTGAAAAAGTGCTTTTTTTTCAATTAATTCCATAGAAATGAATGGGGTTTTTTTGGGCGATTTTTTCGCGACTACGTCGCGAAAAAATCGCAATCTATAGAGAAAAGTAATAGCATAGCGAGTCCGATCGAGCCGCACGTTTTGATATATTGTTTGTCTGTGTGCGACGTACGGTTATTGAGTTATTCGAAATCAAAATTTGCGTAGGAATAATAAAAATAAAAATAATAATAACTAGACTGGACAATTCCCCGGGGGAAATTGTGAGAGGATGCAGTGCGCGAAGCAATTCGGTCACGCATGTTTGCTGGCCGTGAATGTGTGACCCGCAATGATGTTTCAATGCAATGATCATGTGTGTGCTTGAGACAGCAGCCGTCATGAAGAAGAGCTATTCAAGAGCATAAACAAAGTGACTACAGGCGGAAATTAGCATGTACTGCTATAACCTGGGACAGACATCTGTCCTTACCACAAGGATAATGTTTAATTTGTGCACTGTCCCTTTTAAAAATAAAATAAACTCTGAACTCTAAGAAGTGTGTTTGTAGTTTGTACGTATGAACAGAAGTGTTCCTAATAAAGTGGGCGGCTAATGTGAAGTGTCATGCCGACCGAGGCTGTTTTTTTTTTTTTTGGAGTTTTGTGCTGTTTTATATGAATGACCAGGCCTCGAACAATGACAAATAACTCGACAACGGAAGCAGCTATTCACAAAATTATTTCACAGTGAGTGCTAGAAGGGTCTCCTGAATAAAATGACGTATTTTTTTCTCTGTAGTATTAAAAATGACGACACTAGAGCAAGTTAAATATGAGTGACTTTTCTATCCCGTTTATAATGCGTGTCAATGAAGCCTCTCGTATGCCCTCTTCTCAGTTTGAGGCTTCTCATTCAAAAACCGTAAATCCTATCGTTTAGGTAGACACATTGTGTGAATCAGGACAAGTTTTCCTACTACTTTTGAGAAAATCAAGTCTGTAGAGTGAAATTTGTGGCTGAAAACAGAGTTTAAGCGAGAAATTTTGACCTTTTTTTTTAACCTCTCTCCACTCTGAGCATAACGAGGTCCACTGGTGTGTAACGCTATAGACACCCATAAAAAGCCGGATTTTCTCCCGGAACCAACATGGCGTTTGAGCCGGGACTGATCCGAAAGTGTAGAACCTAGCAGAAAAGTTGAAGGCCAGATCCACAGAGGAGAAGTTTTCCTACGTTTTAGAGTTTGAATCACGTCTCTAGGTGAAAGCATGCCAGAGCAGCGGATGTTTGAAAAACGTTGAAAAAGTGCTTTTTTTTCAATTAATTCCATAGAAATGAATGGGGATTTTTTGGACGATTTTTTCGCGACTACGTCGCGAAAAAATCGTATTCTATAGAGAAAAGTAATAGCATAGCGAGTCCGATCGAGCCGCACGTTTTGATACATTGTTTGTCTGTGTGCGACGTACGGTTATTGTGTTACTCGAAATCAAAATTTGTGTAGGAAGAGTAACAAATATAACACTAGACCGGACAATTCCCCGGGGGAAATTGTGAGAGGATGCAGTGCGCGAAGCAATTCGGTCATGCATGTTTGCCGGCCGTGAATGTGTGACCCGCAATGATGTTTCAATGCAATGATTGTGTGTGTGCTCGAGACAGCAGCCGTCATGAAGGAGAGCTATTCAAGACTATAACCAAAGTGACTACAGGCGGAAATTAGCATGTACTGCTATAACCTGGGACAGACATCTGTCCTTACCACAAGGATAATGTTTAATTTGTGCACTGTCCCTTTTAAAAATAAAATAAACTCTAAACTCTAAGAAGAGTGTTTGTAGGTTGTATGTACGAACAGAAGTGTTCCTAATAAAGTGGGCGGCTAAGGTGAGGCTAAGACACACAAGGGCTGGAGTTTTCTACTGTTTGTTTTATGAAGGACCAGGCCTCGAACAATGACAAATAACTCGACAACGGAAGCAGCTATTCACAAAATTCTTTCACAGTGAGCGCTAGAAGGGTCTCCTGAATAAAATTATGTATTTTTTTGTTTGTACTCTTAAAAATAACGACACTAGAGCAATTTAAAAACGAGTGACTTTTCTCTCACGTTTACAATGGGTTTCAATGAAGCCTGTCAGCTGCCCTGTCCTCAGTTTGACGCTTGTCATTCAAAAACCGTAAATCCTATCGTTTAGGTAGACACATTGTGTGAATCAGGACAAGTTTTCCTACTACTTTTGAGAAAATCATGTCTGTAGAGTGAAATTTGTGGCTGAAAACACGGTTTAAAAATAAAATAAACTCTAAACTCTAAGAAGAGTGTTTGTAGTTTGTATGTACGAACAGAAGTGTTCCTAATAAAGTGGGCGGCTAAGGTGAGGCTGACACACAAGGGCTGGAGTTTTCTACTGTTTTTTTATGAAGGACCAGGCCTCGAACAATGACAAATAACTCGACAACGGAAGCAGCTATTCACAAAATTCTTTCACAGTGAGCGCTAGAAGGGTCTCCTGAATAAAATGATGTATTTTTTTGTTTGTATTGTTAAAAATGAGGACGCTACAGGGAGTTAAAAACGAGTGACTTTTCAGCAACGTTTATACTGGGAGTCAATGAGGCCGCTCACCTGTGCTCTCCTCGCTTTGAGGCTTGTCATTCAAAAACCGTAAATCCTACCGTTTAGGTAGACACATTGTGTGAATCAGGACAAGTTTTCCTACTACTTTTGAGAAAATCATGTCTGTAGAGTGAAATTTGTGGCTGAAAACAGAGTTTAAGCGAGAAAGTTTGACCTTTTTTTTCAAACTGTCTACACTCTAAGATAATGACCTTCACTGGTGTGTAACGCAATAGACACCCATTCAAAAGCCGGATTTTCTCCCAGAAACCACATGGCGGTTGAGCCGGGACTGATCCGAAAGTGTAGAACCTAGCAGAAAAGTTTAATGCCAGATCCACAGAGGAGAAGTTTTCCTACGTTTTAGAGGTTGAATCACGTCTCTAGGTGAAAGCATGCCAGAGCAGCGGATGTTTGAAAAACGTTGAAAAAGTGCTTTTTTTTCAATTAATTCCATAGAAATGAATGGGGTTTTTTTGGGACAAGTGTGACTACTACTTTTGAGAAAATTATGTCTGTAGTGTGAAATTTGTGGCTGAAAACAGTTTAAGTTTGAAATTTTGAGCATGATGTGTGTGTTCTTGAGACAGCTTTTCCCTCTGCCCCGTCACTGGCCCCAATTGGCATGGTGATGGGCCTGAACAGGAGAGTTAAGAAACACACACAAGATTATGTCAGGTGTCTGCTGTAAATTGCTATGGACCAGGCCTCGAACAATGACAAATAACTCGACAACGGAAGCAGCTATTCACAAAATTCTTTCACAGTGAGCGCTAGAAGGGTCTCCTGAATAAAATGATGTATTTTTTTGTTTGTATTGTTAAAAATGAGGACGCTACAGGGAGTTAAAAACGAGTGACTTTTCAGCAACGTTTATACTGGGAGTCAATGAGGCCGCTCACCTGTGCTCTCCTCACTTTGAGGCTTGTCATTCAAAAACCGTAAATCCTATCGTTTAGGTAGACACATTGTGTGAATCAGGACAAGTTTTCCTACTACTTTTGAGAAAATCATGTCTGTAGAGTGAAATTTGTGGCTGAAAACACGGTTTAAAAATAAAATAAACTCTAAACTCTAAGAAGAGTGTTTGTAGTTTGTATGTACGAACAGAAGTGTTCCTAATAAAGTGGGCGGCTAAGGTGAGGCTGACACACAAGGGCTGGAGTTTTCTACTGTTTTTTTTATGAAGGACCAGGCCTCGAACAATGACAAATAACTCGACAACGGAAGCAGCTATTCACAAAATTCTTTCACAGTGAGCGCTAGAAGGGTCTCCTGAATAAAATGATGTATTTTTTTGTTTGTATTGTTAAAAATGAGGACGCTACAGGGAGTTAAAAACGAGTGACTTTTCAGCAACGTTTATACTGGGAGTCAATGAGGCCGCTCACCTGTGCTCTCCTCACTTTGAGGCTTGTCATTTGAAAACCGTAAATCCTATCGTTTAGGTAGACACATTGTGTGAATCAGGACAAGTTTTCCTACTACTTTTGAGAAAATCATGTCTGTAGAGTGAAATTTGTGGCTGAAAACACGGTTTAAGCGAGAAAGTTTGAGCTTTTTTTTGAAGCCGCCTACACTCTAAGATTAACGACCATCACTGGTGTGTAACGCAATAGACACCCATTCAAAAGCCGGATTTTCTCCCAGAACTCACATCGTGTTTGAGCCGGGCCTGATCCGAAAGTGTAGAACCTTGCAGAAAAGTTGAATGCCAGATCCACAGAGGAGAAGTTTTCCTACGTTTTAGAGTTTGAATCACGTCTCTAGGTTAAAGCATGCCAGAGCAGCGGACGTTTGAAAAACGTTGAAAAAGTGCTTTTTTTCCAATTAATTCCATAGAAATGAATGGGTTTTTTTTGGGACAAGTGTGACTACTACTTTTGAGAAAATTATGTCTGTAGTGTGAAATTTGTGGCTGAAAACAGTTTAAGTTTGAAATTTTGAGCATGATGTGTGTGTTCTTGAGACAGCTTTTCCCTCTGCCCCGTCACTGGCCCCAATTGGCATGGTGATGGGCCTGAACAGGAGAGTTAAGAAACACACACAAGATTTTAACAGGTGTCTGCTGTAAATTGCTATGGACCAGGCCTCGAACAATGACAAATAACTCGACAACGGAAGCAGCTATTCACAAAATTCTTTCACAGTGAGCGCTAGAAGGGTCTCCTGAATAAAATGATGTATTTTTTTCTTTGTATTGTTAAAAATGAGGACGCTACAGGGAGTTAAAAACGAGTGACTTTTCAGCAACGTTTATACTGGGAGTCAATGAGGCCGCTCACCTGTGCTCCCCTCACTTTGAGGCTTGTCATTCAAAAACCGTAAATCCTATCGTTTAGGTAGACACATTGTGTGAATCAGGACAAGTTTTCCTACTACTTTTGAGAAAATCATGTCTGTAGAGTGAAATTTGTGGCTGAAAACAGAGTTTAAGCGAGAAAGTTTGACCTTTTTTTTCAAACTGTCTACACTCTAAGATAATGACCTTCACTGGTGTGTAACGCAATAGACACCCATTCAAAAGCCGGATTTTCTCCCAGAAACCACATGGCGTTTGAACCGGGCCTGATCCGAAAGTGTAGAACCTAGCAGAAAAGTTTAATGCCAGATCCACAGAGGAGAAGTTTTCCTACGTTTTAGAGTTTGAATCACGTCTCTAGGTGAAAGCATGCCAGAGCAGCGGATGTTTGAAAAACGTTGAAAAAGTGCTTTTTTTTCAATTAATTCCATAGAAATGAATGGGGTTTTTTGGGGCGATTTTTTCGCGACTACGTCGCGAAAAAATCGCAATCTATAGAGAAAAGTAATAGCATAGCGAGTCCGATCGAGCCGCACGTTTTGATATATTGTTTGTCTGTGTGCGACGTACGGTTATTGAGTTATTCGAAATCAAAATTTGCGTAGGAATAATAAAAATAAAAATAAAAATAATAATAATAAAAAGAAACACGTAGAAGAACAATAGTTGCAGTGCTTTGCACTGCAACCTATGGGCTCCCCTAGGGGAGCCCATAGGTTGCTGTGCTGCAGCACTGCATCCTAACTAGACCGGACAATTCCCCGGGGGAAATTGTGAGAGGATGCAGTGCGCGAAGCAATTCGGTCATGCATGTTTGCCGGCCGTGAATGTGTGACCAGCAATGATGTTTCAATGCAATGATCGTGTGTGTGCTTGAGACAGGAGCCGTCATGAAGGAGACCTATTCAAGAGCATGAACAAAGTAACTACAGGCGGAAATTAGCATGTACTGCTATAACCTGGGACAGACATCTGTCCTTACCACAAGGATAATGTTTAATTTGTGCACTGTCCCTTTTAAAAATAAAATAAACTCTAAACACTAAGAAGAGTGTTTGTAGTTTGTATGTACGAACAGAAGTGTTCCTAATAAAGTGGGCGGCTAAGGTGAGGCCTGTCGGCTGCCCTCTTCTCAGTTTCTCAGAGCAGCGGATGTTTGAAAAAGTGCTTTTTTTTCCAATTAATTCCATAGAAATTAATGGGTTTTTTTTGGGACAAGTGTGACTACTACTTCTGAGAAAATTATGTCTGTAGTGTGAAATTTGTGGCTGAAAACAGTTTAAGTTTGAAATTTTGAGCATGTAAGTGTAGAACCTAGCAGAAAAGTTGAATGCCAGATCCACAGAGGAGAAGTTTTCCTACGTTTTAGAGTTTGAATCACGTCTCTAGGTGAAAGCATGCCAGAGCAGCAGACGTTTGAAAAACGTTGAAAAAGTGCTTTTTTTCAATAAATTCCATAGAAATGAATGGGGTTTTTTTGTGACGATTTTTTTTTTTATAACCTGGGACAGACATCTGATCTTAACACAAGGATAATGTTTAATTTGTGCACTGTCCCTTTTAAAAATAAAATAAACTCTAAACTCTAAGAAGAGTGTTTGTAGTTTGTATGTACGAACAGAAGTGTTCCTAATAAAGTGGGCGGCTAAGGTGAGGCTGCCACACAAGGGCTGGAGCTTTCTACTGTTTTTTTATGAAGGACCAGGCCTCGAACAATGACAAATAACTCGACAACGGAAGCAGCTATTCACAAAATTCTTTCACAGTGAGCGCTAGAAGGGTCTCCTGAATAAAATGATGTATTTTTTTGTTTGTATTGTTAAAAATGAGGACGCTACAGGGAGTTAAAAACGAGTGACTTTTCAGCAACGTTTATACTGGGAGTCAATGAGGCCGCTCACCTGTGCTCTCCTCACTTTGAGGCTTGTCATTCAAAAACCGTAAATCCTATCGTTTAGGTAGACACATTGTGTGAATCAGGACAAGTTTTCCTACTACTTTTGAGAAAATCATGTCTGTAGAGTGAAATTTGTGGCTGAAAACACGGTTTAAAAATAAAATAAACTCTAAACTCTAAGAAGAGTGTTTGTAGTTTGTATGTACGAACAGAAGTGTTCCTAATAAAGTGGGCGGCTAAGGTGAGGCTGACACACAAGGGCTGGAGTTTTCTACTGTTTTTTTTATGAAGGACCAGGCCTCGAACAATGACAAATAACTCGACAACGGAAGCAGCTATTCACAAAATTCTTTCACAGTGAGCGCTAGAAGGGTCTCCTGAATAAAATGATGTATTTTTTTGTTTGTATTGTTAAAAATGAGGACGCTACAGGGAGTTAAAAACGAGTGACTTTTCAGCAACGTTTACAATGGGAGTCAATGAGGCCGCTCACCTGTGCTCTCCTCACTTTGAGGCTTGTCATTCAAAAACCGTAAATCCTATCGTTTAGGTAGACACATTGTGTGAATCAGGACAAGTTTTCCTAGTACTTTTGAGAAAATCATGTCTGTAGAGTGAAATTTGTGGCTGAAAACGGAGTTTAAGCGAGAAAGTTTGACCTTTTTTTTGAAGCCGCCTACACTCTAATCTTAATGACCCTCACTGGTGTGTAACGCAATAGACACCCATTCAAAAGCCGGATTTTCTCCCAGAAACCACATGGCGTTTGAACCGGGCCTGATCCGAAAGTGTAAAACCTAGCAGAAAAGTTGAATGCCAGATCCACAGAGGAGAAGTTTTCCTACGTTTTAGAGTTTGAATCATGTCTCTAGGTGAAAGCATGCCAGAGCAGTGGATGTTTGAAAAACATTGAAAAAGTGCTTTTTTTTCAATTAATTCCATAGAAATGAATGGGGTTTTTTGGGGCGATTTTTTCGCGACTACGTCGCGAAAAAATCGTATTCTATAGAGAAAAGTAATAGCATAGCGAGTCCGATCGAGCCGCACGTTTTGATATATTGTTTGTCTGTGTGCGACGTACGGTTATTGAGTTATTCGAAATCAAAATTTGCGTAGGAATAATAAGAAGAAGAAGAAATACGTAGAAGAACAATAGTTGCAGTGCTTTGCACTGCAACCTATGGGCTCCCCTAGGGGAGCCCATAGGTTGCTGTGCTGCAGCACTGCATCCTAACTAGACCGGACAATTCCCCGGGGGAAATTGTGAGAGGATGCAGTGCGCGAAGCAATTCGCTCACGCATGTTTGCTGGCCGTGAACGTGTGACCCGCAATGATGTTTCAATGCAATGATCGTGTGTGTGCTCGAGACAGCAGCCATCATGAAGAAGACCTATTCAAGAGTATGACCAAAGTGACTACAGGCGGAAATTAGCATGTACTGCTATAACCTGGGACAGACATCTGTCCTTAACACAAGGATAATGTTTAATTTGTGCACTGTCACTTTTAAAAATAAAATAAACTCTAAACTCTAAGAAGAGTGTTTGTAGTTTGTATGTACGAACAGAAGTGTTCCTAATAAAGTGGGCGGCTAAGGTGAGGCTGACACACAAGGGCTGGAGTTTTCTACTGTTTTTTTTATGAAGGACCAGGCCTCGAACAATGACAAATAACTCGACAACGGAAGCAGCTATTCACAAAATTCTTTCACAGTGAGCGCTAGAAAGGTCTCCTGAATAAAATGATGTAATTTTTTGTTTGTACTCTTAAAAATAACGACACTAGAGCGATTTAAATACGAGTGACTTTTCACTCACGTTTATAATGTGAGTCAATGAGCTAAGAAACACAAGGTCTTGAATATTGTGCTGTGTTTTACTACGGACCAGACCTCGAACAATGACAAATAACTCGACAACGGAAGCAGCTATTCACAAAATTCTTTCACACTGAGCGCTAGAAGGGTCTCCTGAATAAAATGATGTATTTTTTTGTTTGTACTCTTTAAAATAACGACACTAGAGCGATTTAAAAACGAGTGACTTTTCACTCATGTTTATAATGTGTGTCAATGACCTAAGACACACAAGGTCTTGAATATTGTGCTGTGTTTTACTACGGACCAGACCTCGAACAATGACAAATAACTCGACAACGGAAGCAGCTATTCACAAAATTCTTTCACACTGAGCGCTAGAAGGGTCTCCTGAATAAAATGATGTATTTTTTTGTTTGTACTCTTAAAAATAACGACACTAGAGCGATTTAAAAACGAGTGACTTTTCACTCACGTTTATAATGTGAGTCAATGAGCTAAGAAACACAAGGTCTTGAATATTGTGCTGTGTTTTACTACAGACCAGACCTCGAACAATGACAAATAACTCGACAACGGAAGCAGCTATTCACAAAATTCTTTCACAGTGAGCGCTAGAAGGGTCTCCTGAATAAAATTATGTATTTTTTTGTTTGTACTCTTAAAAATAACGACACTAGAGCGATTTAAAAACGAGTGACTTTTCTCTCACGTTTACAATGGGTTTCAATGAAGCCTGTCAGCTGCCCTGTCCTCAGTTTGACGCTTGTCATTCAAAAACCGTAAATCCTATCGTTTAGGTAGACACATTGTGTGAATCAGGACAAGTTTTCCTACTACTTTTGAGAAAATCATGTCTGTAGAGTGAAATTTGTGGCTGAAAACAGAGTTTAAGCGAGAAAGTTTGACCTTTTTTTTTAACCTCTCTCCACTCTGAGCTTAACGAGGTCCACTGGTGTGTAACGCAATAGATACCCATAAAAAGCCGGATTTTCTCCCGGAACCAACATGGCGTTTGAGGATGGATCTACACTGATCCGAAAGTGTAGAACCTAGCAGAAAAGTTGAAGGCCAGATCCACAGAGGAGAAGTTTTCCTACGTTTTAGAGTTTGAATCATGTCTCTAGGTGAAAGCATGCCAGAGCAGTGGATGTTTGAAAAACATTGAAAAAGTGCTTTTTTTTCAATTAATTCCATAGAAATGAATGGGGTTTTTTGGGGCGATTTTTTCGCGACTACGTCGCGAAAAAATCGTATTCTATAGAGAAAAGTAATAGCATAGCGAGTCCGATCGAGCCGCACGTTTTGATATATTGTTTGTCTGTGTGCGACGTACGGTTATTGAGTTAATCGAAATCGAAATTTGTGTAGGAAGAGTAACAAATATAACACTAGACCGGACAATTCCCCGGGGGAAATTGTGAGAGGATGCAGTGCGCGAAGCAATTCGGTCACGCACGTTCGCTGGCCGTGAACGTGTGACCCGCAATGATGTTTCAATGCAATGATTATGTGTGTGCTTGAGACAGCAGCCATCATGAAGAAGAGCTATTCAACAGTATGAACAAAGTGACTACAGGCGGAAATTAGCATGTACTGCTATAACCTGGGACAGACATCTGTCCTTACCACAAGGATAATGTTTAATTTGTGCACTGTCCCTTTTAAAAATAAAATAAACTCTAAGAAGAGTGTTTGTAGTTTGTTTGTACGAACAGAAGTGTTCCTAATAAAGTGGGCGGCTAAGGTGAGGCTGACACACAAGGGCTGGAGTTTTCTACTGTTTTTTTTATGAAGGACCAGGCCTCGAACAATGACAAATAACTCGACAACGGAAGCAGCTATTCACAAAATTCTTTCACAGTGAGCGCTAGAAGGGTCTCCTGAATAAAATGATGTATTTTTTTGTTTGTATTGTTAAAAATGAGGACGCTACAGGGAGTTAAAAATGAGTGACTTTTCAGCAACGTTTATACTGGGAGTCAATGAGGCCGCTCACCTGTGCTCTCCTCACTTTGAGGCTTGTCATTCAAAAACCGTAAATCCTATCGTTTAGGTAGACACATTGTGTGAATCAGGACAAGTTTTCCTACTACTTTTGAGAAAATCATGTCTGTATAGTGAAATTTGTGGCTGAAAACAGAGTTTAAGCGAGAAAGTTTGACCTTTTTTTTTAACCTCTCTCCACTCTGAGCTTAATGAGGTCCACTGGTGTGTAACGCAATAGAGACCCATTCAAAAGCTGGATTTTCTCCCAGAACGCACATGGCGTTTGAGCCGGGACTGATCCGAAAGTGTAGAACCTAGCAGAAAAGTTGAATGCCAGATCAACAGAGGAGAAGTTTTCCTACGTTTTAGAGTTTGAATCACGTCTCTAGGTGAAAGCATGCCAGAGCAGCGGACGTTTGAAAAACGTTGAGAAAGTGCTTTTTTTTCAATTAATTCCATAGAAATGAATGGGGTTTTTTTGGACGATTTTTTCGCGACTATGTCGCGAAAAAATCGTATTCTGTAGAGAAAAGTAATAGCATAGCGAGTCCGATCGAGCTGCACGATTTGATATATTGTTTGTCTGTGTGCGACGTACGGTTATTGTGTTACTCGAAATCAAAATTTGTGTAGGAAGAGTAACAAATATAACACTAGACCGGACAATTCCCCGGGGGAAATTGTGAGAGGATGCAGTGCGCGAAGCAATTCGCTCACGCATGTTTGCTGGCCGTGAATGTGTGACCCGCAATGATGTTTCAATGCAATGATTGTGTGTGTGCTCGAGACAGCAGCCATCATGAAGAAGACCTATTCAAGAGTATGACCAAAGTGACTACAGGCGGAAATTAGCATGTACTGCTATAACCTGGGACAGACATCTGTCCTTAACACAAGGATAATGTTTAATTTGTGCACTGTCCCTTTTAAAAATAAAATAAACTCTAAACTCTAAGAAGAGTGTTTGTAGTTTGTATGTACGAACAGAAGTGTTCCTAATAAAGTGGGCGGCTAAGGTGAGGCTGACACACAAGGGCTGGAGTTTTCTACTGTTTTTTTTATGAAGGACCAGGCCTCGAACAATGACAAATAACTCGACAACGGAAGCAGCTATTCACAAAATTCTTTCACACTGAGCGCTAGAAGGGTCTCCTGAATAAAATGATGTATTTTTTTGTTTGTACTCTTTAAAATAACGACACTAGACCGATTTAAAAACGAGTGACTTTTCACTCACGTTTATAATGTGTGTCAATGAGCTAAGACACACAAGGTCTTGAATATTGTGCTGTGTTTTACTACGGACCAGACCTCGAACAATGACAAATAACTCGACAACGGAAGCAGCTATTCACAAAATTCTTTCACAGTGAGCGCTAGAAGGGTCTCCTGAATAAAATTATGTATTTTTTTGTTTGTACTCTTAAAAATAACGACACTAGAGCGATTTAAAAACGAGTGACTTTTCTCTCAAGTTTACAATGGGTTTCAATGAAGCCTGTCAGCTGCCCTGTCCTCAGTTTGACGCTTGTCATTCAAAAACCGTAAATCCTATCGTTTAGGTAGACACATTGTGTGAATCAGGACAAGTTTTCCTACTACTTTTGAGAAAATCATGTCTGTAGAGTGAAATTTGTGGATGAAAACACAGTTTAAGCGAGAAAGTTTGACCTTTTTTTTGAACCTCTCTCCACTCTGACCTTAACGAGGTCCACTGGTGTGTAACGCAATAGACACCCATTCAAAAGCCGGATTTTTTCCCAGAAACCACATGGCGTTTGACCCGGGACTGATCCGAAAGTGTAGAACCTAGCAGAAAAGTTGAATGCCAGATCCACAGAGGAGAAGTTTTCCTACGTTTTAGAGTTTGAATCATGCCTCTAGGTGAAAGCATGCCAGAGCAGCGGATGTTTGAAAAACGTTGGAAAAGTGCTTTTTTTTCAATTAATTCCATCGAAATGAATGGGGTTTTTTGAGACGATTTTTTCGCGACTACGTCGCGAAAAAATCGTATTCTGTAGAGAAAAGTAATAGCATAGCGAGTCCAATCAAGCCGCACGTTTTGATATATTGTTTGTCTGTGTGCGACGTACGGTTGTGTGACCTGCTATGAAGCTACAATGCCATGATTCATGTGTGTGCTTGAGACAGCCGGCCCCTCCCCTCTGTGCTCGCTTACTGAAGCCAGTCGGCATGGTAAAGGGCCTGAGCAGGTTAAAAAACACACACAAGAGTTTGTCAGGTGTCTGCTGAATTTTGCTAAGGGACAGGCCTCGAACAATGACAAATAACTCGACAACGGAAGCAGCTATTCACAAAATTCTTTCACAGTGAGCGCTAGAAGGGTTTCCTGAATAAAATGATGTATTTTTTTGTTTGTATTGTTAAAAATGAGGACGCTACAGGGAGTTAAAAACGAGTGACTTTTCAGCAACGTTTATACTGGGAGTCAATGAGGCCGCTCACCTGTGCTCTCCTCACTTTGAGGCTTGTCATTCAAAAACCGTAAATCCTATCGTTTAGGTAGACACATTGTGTGAATCAGGACAAGTTTTCCTACTACTTTTGAGAAAATCATGTCTGTAGAGTGAAATTTGTGGCTGAAAACAGAGTTTAAGCGAGAAAGTTTGACCTTTTTTTTCAAACTGTCTACACTCTAAGATAATGACCTTCACTGGTGTGTAACGCAATAGACACCCATTCAAAAGCCGGATTTTCTCCCAGAAACCACATGGCGGTTGAGCCGGGACTGATCCGAAAGTGTAGAACCTAGCAGAAAAGTTTAATGCCAGATCCACAGAGGAGAAGTTTTCCTACGTTTTAGAGTTTGAATCACGTCTCTAGGTGAAAGCATGCCAGAGCAGCGGATGTTTGAAAAACGTTGAAAAAGTGCTTTTTTTTCAATTAATTCCATAGAAATGAATGGGGTTTTTTTGGGCGATTTTTTCGCGACTACGTCGCGAAAAAATCGCAATCTATAGAGAAAAGTAATAGCATAGCGAGTCCGATCGAGCCGCACGTTTTGATATATTGTTTGTCTGTGTGCGACGTACGGTTATTGAGTTATTCGAAATCAAAATTTGCGTAGGAATAATAAAAATAAAAATAATAATAATAAAAAGAAACACGTAGAAGAACAATAGTTGCAGTGCTTTGCACTGCAACCTATGGGCTCCCCTAGGGGAGCCCATAGGTTGCTGTGCTGCAGCACTGCATCCTAACTAGACCGGACAATTCCCCGGGGGAAATTGTGAGACGATGCAGTGCGCGAAGCAATTCGCTCACGCATGTTCGCTGGCCGTGAACGCGTGACCCGCAATGATGTTTCAATGCAATGATCGTGTGTGTGCTCGAGACAGCAGCCATCATGAAGAAGACCTATTCAAGAGTATGACCAAAGTGACTACAGGCGGAAATTAGCATGTACTGCTATAACCTGGGACAGACATCTGTCCTTAACACAAGGGTAATGTTTAATTTGTGCACTGTCCCTTTTAAAAATAAAATAAACTCTAAACTCTAAGAAGAGTGTTTGTAGTTTGTATGTACGAACAGAAGTGTTCCTAATAAAGTGGGCGGCTAAGGTGAGGCTGACACACAAGGGCTGGAGTTTTCTACTGTTTTTTTTATGAAGGACCAGGCCTCGAACAATGACAAATAACTCGACAACGGAAGCAGCTATTCACAAAATTCTTTCACAGTGAGCGCTAGAAGGGTCTCCTGAATAAAATGATGTATTTTTTTGTTTGTACTCTTAAAAATAACGACAATAGAGCGATTTAAAAACGAGTGACTTTTCTCTCATGTTTACAATGGGTTTCAATGAAGCCTGTCAGCTGCCCTGTCCTCAGTTTGACGCTTGTCATTCAAAAACAGTAAATCCTATCGTTTAGGTAGACACATTGTGTGAATCAGGACAAGTTTTCCTACAAGGATAATGTTTAATTTGTGCACTGTCCCTTTTAAAAATAAAATAAACTCTAAACTCTAAGAAGAGTGTTTGTAGTTTGTATGTACGAACAGAAGTGTTCCTAATAAAGTGGGCGGCTAAGGTGAGGCTGACACACAAGGGCTGGAGTTTTCTACTGTTTTTTTTATGAAGGACCAGGCCTCGAACAATGACAAATAACTCGACAACGGAAGCAGCTATTCACAAAATTCTTTCACAGTGAGCGCTAGAAGGGTTTCCTGAATAAAATGATGTATTTTTTTGTTTGTATTGTTAAAAATGAGGACGCTACAGGGAGTTAAAAACGAGTGACTTTTCAGCAACGTTTATACTGGGAGTCAATGAGGCCGCTCACCTGTGCTCTCCTCACTTTGAGGCTTGTCATTCAAAAACCGTAAATCCTATCGTTTAGGTAGACACATTGTGTGAATCAGGACAAGTTTTCCTACTACTTTTGAGAAAATCATGTCTGTAGAGTGAAATTTGTGGCGGAAAACACGGTTTAAGCGAGAAAGTTTGAGCTTTTTTTTGAAGCCGCCTACACTCTAAGCTTAAAGACCCTCACTGGTGTGTAACGCAATAGACACCCATTCAAAAGCCGGATTTTCTCCCAGAAACCACATGGCGTTTGAACCGGGACTGATCCGAAAGTGTAAAACCTAGCAGAAAAGTTGAATGCCAGATCCACAGAGGAGAAGTTTTCCTACGTTTTAGAGTTTGAATCATGTCTCTAGGTGAAAGCATGCCAGAGCAACGGTTGTTTGAAAAACGTTGAAAAAGTGCTTTTTTTTCAATTAATTCCATAGAAATGAATGGGGTTTTTTGGGGCGATTTTTTCACGACTACGTCGCGAAAAAATCGTATTCTATAGAGAAAAGTAATGTACTGTTTGTTTGCATGTACTGCTATAACCTGGGACAGACATCTGTCCTTAACACAAGGATAATGTTTAATTTGTGCACTGTCCCTTTTAAAAATAAAATAAACTCTAAACTCTAAGAAGAGTGTTTGTAGTTTGTATGTACGAACAGAAGTGTTCCTAATAAAGTGGGCGGCTAAGGTGAGGCTGACACATCAAGGGCTGGAGTTTTCTACTGTTTTTTTATGAAGGACCAGGCCTCGAACAATGACAAATAACTCGACAACGGAAGCAGCTATTCACAAAATTCTTTCACAGTGAGCGCTAGAAGGGTCTCCTGAATAAAATGATGTATTTTTTGGTTTGTATTGTTAAAAATGAGGACGCTACAGGGAGTTAAAAACGAGTGACTTTTCAGCAACATTTATACTGGGAGTCAATGAGGCTGCTCACCTGTGCTCTCCTCACTTTGAGGCTTGTCATTCAAAAACCGTAAATCCTACCGTTTAGGTAGACACATTGTGTGAATCAGGACAAGTTTTCCTACTACTTTTGAGAAAATAATGTCTGTAGAGTGAAATTTGTGGCTGAAAACGGAGTTTAAGCGAGAAAGTTTGACCTTTTTTTTGAAGCCGCCTACACTCTAAGTTTAACGACCCTCACTGGTGTGTAACGCAATAGACACCCATTCAAAAGCCGGATTTTCTCCCAGAAACCACATGGCGTTTGAACCGGGCCTGATCCGAAAGTGTAAAACCTAGCAGAAAAGTTGAATGCCAGATCCACAGAGGAGAAGTTTTCCTACGTTTTAGAGTTTGAATCATGTCTCTAGGTGAAAGCATGCCAGAGCAGTGGATGTTTGAAAAACATTGAAAAAGTGCTTTTTTTTCAATTAATTCCATAGAAATGAATGGGGTTTTTTGGGGCGATTTTTTCGCGACTACGTCGCGAAAAAATCGTATTCTATAGAGAAAAGTAATAGCATAGCGAGTCCGATCGAGCCGCACGTTTTGATATATTGTTTGTCTGTGTGCGACGTACGGTTATTGAGTTATTCGAAATCAAAATTTGCGTAGGAATAATAAGAAGAAGAAGAAATACGTAGAAGAACAATAGTTGCAGTGCTTTGCACTGCAACCTATGGGCTCCCCTAGGGGAGCCCATAGGTTGCTGTGCTGCAGCACTGCATCCTAATAACTAGACCGGACAATTCCCCGGGGGAAATTGTGAGAGGATGCAGTGCGCGAAGCAATTCGCTCACGCATGTTTGCTGGCCGTGAACGTGTGACCCGCAATGATGTTTCAATGCAATGATTATGTGTGTGCTTGAGACAGCAGCCGTCATGAAGAAGAGCTATTCAACAGTATAAACAAAGTGACTACAGGCGGAAATTAGCATGTACTGCTATAACCTGGGACAGACATCTGTCCTTACCACAAGGATAATGTTTAATTTGTGCACTGTCCCTTTTAAAAATAAAATAAACTCTAAACTCTAAGAAGAGTGTTTGTAGTTTGTATGTACGAACAGAAGTGTTCCTAATAAAGTGGGCGGCTAAGGTGAGGCTAAGACACACAAGGGCTGGAGTTTTCTACTGTTTTTTTTATGAAGGACCAGGCCTCGAACAATGACAAATAACTCGACAACGGAAGCAGCTATTCACAAAATTCTTTCACACTGAGCGCTAGAAGGGTCTCCTGAATAAAATGATGTATTTTTTTGTTTGTACTCTTAAAAATAACGACAGTAGAGCGATTTAAATACGAGTGACTTTTCTCTCAGGTTTATAATGGATGTCAATGAAGCCTGTCAGCTTCCCTGTCCTCAGTTTGACGCTTGTCATTCAAAAACCGTAAATCCTATCGTTTAGTTAGACACATTGTGTGAATCAGGACAAGTTTTCCTACTACTTTTGAGAAAATCATGTCTGTAGAGTGAAATTTGTGGCTGAAAACAGAGTTTAAGCGAGAAAGTTTGACCTTTTTTTTGAACCTCTCTCCACTCTGAGCTAAACGAGGTCCACTGGTGTGTAACGCAATAGACACCCATTCAAAAGCCGGATTTTCTCCCAGAAACCACATGGCGTTTGACCCGGGACTGATCCGAAAGTGTAGAACCTAGCAGAAAAGTTGAAGGCCAGATCCACAGAGGAGAAGTTTTCCTACGTTTTAGAGTTTGAATCACGTCTCTAGGTGAAAGCATGCCAGAGCAGCGGACGTTTGAAAAACGTTGAAAAAGTGCTTTTTTTTCAATTAATTCCATAGAAATGAATGGGGGTTTTTTGGACGATTTTTTCGCGACTACGTCGCGAAAAAATCGTATTCTATAGAGAAAAGTAATAGCATAGCAAGTCCGATCGAGTCGCACGTTTTGATACATTGTTTGTCTGTGTGCGATGTACGGTTATTGTGTTACTCGAAATCAAAATTTGTGTAGGAAGAGTAACAAATATAACACTAGACCGGACAATTCCCCGGGGGAAATTGTGAGAGGATGCAGTGCGCGAAGCAATTCGCTCACGCATGTTCGCTGGCCGTGAATGTGTGACCCGCAATGATGTTTCAATGCAATGATCGTGTGTGTGCTCGAGACAGCAGCCGTCATGAAGAAGACCTATTCAAGAGTATGACCAAAGTGACTACAGGCGGAAATTAGCATGTACTGCTATAACCTGGGACAGACATCTGTCCTTAACACAAGGATAATGTTTAATTTGTGCACTGTCCCTTTTAAAAATAAAATAAACTCTAAACTCTAAGAAGAGTGTTTGTAGTTTGTATGTACGAACAGAAGTGTTCCTAATAAAGTGGGCGGCTAAGGTGAGGCTGACACACAAGGGCTGGAGTTTTCTACTGTTTTTTTTATGAAGGACCAGGCCTCGAACAATGACAAATAACTCGACAACGGAAGCAGCTATTCACAAAATTCTTTCACAGTGAGCACTAGAAGGGTCTCCTGAATAAAATGATGTATTTTTTTGTTTGTATTGTTAAAAATGAGGACGCTACAGGGAGTTAAAAACGAGTGACTTTTCAGCAACGTTTATACTGGGAGTCAATGAGGCCGCTCACCTGTGCTCTCCTCACTTTGAGGCTTGTCATTCAAAAACCGTAAATCCTATCGTTTAGGTAGACACATTGTGTGAATCAGGACAAGTTTTCCTACTACTTTTGAGAAAATCATGTCTGTAGAGTGAAATTTGTGGCTGAAAACACGGTTTTAGCGAGAAAGTTTGAGCTTTTTTTTGAAGCCGCCTACACTCTAAGCTTAAAGACCCTCACTGGTGTGTAACGCAATAGACACCCATTCAAAAGCCGGATTTTCTCCCAGAAACCACATGGCGTTTGAACCGGGCCTGATCCGAAAGTGTAAAACCTAGCAGAAAAGTTGAATGCCAGATCCACAGAGGAGAAGTTTTCCTACGTTTTAGAGTTTGAATCATGTCTCTAGGTGAAAGCATGCCAGAGCAACGGATGTTTGAAAAACGTTGAAAAAGTGCTTTTTTTTCAATTAATTCCATAGAAATGAATGGGGTTTTTTGGGGCGATTTTTTCACGACTACGTCGCGAAAAAATCGTATTCTATAGAGAAAAGTAATGTACTGTTTGTTTGCATGTACTGCTATAACCTGGGACAGACATCTGTCCTTAACACAAGGATAATGTTTAATTTGTGCACTGTCCCTTTTAAAAATAAAATAAACTCTAAACTCTAAGAAGAGTGTTTGTAGTTTGTATGTACGAACAGAAGTGTTCCTAATAAAGTGGGCGGCTAAGGTGAGGCTGACACACAAGGGCTGGAGTTTTCTACTGTTTTTTTATGAAGGACCAGGCCTCGAACAATGACAAATAACTCGACAACGGAAGCAGCTATTCACAAAATTCTTTCACAGTGAGCGCTAGAAGGGTCTCCTGAATAAAATGATGTATTTTTTTGTTTGTATTGTTAAAAATGAGGACGCTACAGGGAGTTAAAAACGAGTGACTTTTCAGCAACGTTTATACTGGGAGTCAATGAGGCCGCTCACCTGTGCTCTCCTCACTTTGAGGCTTGTCATTCAAAAACCGTAAATCCTATCGTTTAGGTAGACACATTGTGTGAATCAGGACAAGTTTTCCTACTACTTTTGAGAAAATCATGTCTGTAGAGTGAAATTTGTGGCTGAAAACAGAGTTTAAGCGAGAAAGTTTGACCTTTTTTTTGAAGCCGCCTACACTCTAAGCTTAACGACCCTCACTGGTGTGTAACGCAATAGACACCCATTCAAAAGCCGGATTTTCTCCCAGAAACCACATGGCGTTTGAACCGGGCCTGATCCGAAAGTGTAAAACCTAGCAGAAAAGTTGAATGCCAGATCCACAGAGGAGAAGTTTTCCTACGTTTTAGAGTTTGAATCATGTCTCTAGGTGAAAGCATGCCAGAGCAGTGGATGTTTGAAAAACGTTGAAAAAGTGCTTTTTTTTCAATTAATTCCATAGAAATGAATGGGGGTTTTTTGGACAATTTTTTCGCGACTACGTCGCGAAAAAATCGTAAACTGTAGAGAAAAGTAATAGCATAGCGAGTCCGATCGAGCCGCACGTTTTGATACATTGTTTGTCTGTGTGCGACATACGGTTATTGAGTTATTCGAAATCAAAATTTGTGTAGGAAGAGTAACAAATATAACACTAGACCGGACAATTCCCCGGGGGAAATTGTGAGAGGATGCAGTGCGCGAAGCAATTCGCTCACGCATGTTCGCTGGCCGTGAATGTGTGACCCGCAATGATGTTTCAATGCAATGATCGTGTGTGTGCTCGAGACAGCAGCCGTCATGAAGAAGACCTATTCAAGAGTATAACCAAAGTGACTACAGGCGGAAATTAGCATGTACTGCTATAACCTGGGACAGACATCTGTCCTTACCACAAGGATAATGTTTAATTTGTGCACTGTCCATTTTAAAAATAAAATAAACTCTAAACTCTAAGAAGAGTGTTTGTAGTTTGTATGTACGAACAGAAGTGTTCCTAATAAAGTGGGCGGCTAAGGTGAGGCTGACACACAAGGGCTGGAGTTTTCTACTGTTTTTTTTATGAAGGACCAGGCCTCGAACAATGACAAATAACTCGACAACGGAAGCAGCTATTCACAAAATTCTTTCACAGTGAGCGCTAGAAGGGTCTCCTGAATAAAATGATGTATTGTTTTGTTTGTATTGTTAAAAATGAGGACGCTACAGGGAGTTAAAAACGAGTGACTTTTCAGCAACGTTTATACTGGGAGTCAATGAGGCCGCTCACCTGTGCTCTCCTCACTTTGAGGCTTGTCATTCAAAAACCGTAAATCCTATCATTTAGGTAGACACATTGTGTGAATCAGGACAAGTTTTCCTACTACTTTTGAGAAAATCATGTCTGTAGAGTGAAATTTGTGGCTGAAAACACGGTTTAAGCGAGAAAGTTTGACCTTTTTTTTGAAGCCGCCTACACTCTAAGCTTAAAGACCCTCACTGGTGTGTAACGCAATAGACACCCATTCAAAAGCCGGATTTTCTCCCAGAAACCACATGGCGTTTGAACCGGGCCTGATCCGAAAGTGTAAAACCTAGCAGAAAAGTTGAATGCCAGATCCACAGAGGAGAAGTTTTCCTACGTTTTAGAGTTTGAATCATGTCTCTAGGTGAAAGCATGCCAGAGCAGCGGATGTTTGAAAAACGTTGAAAAAGTGCTTTTTTTTCAATTAATTCCATAGAAATGAATGGGGTTTTTTGGGGCGATTTTTTCGTGACTACGTCGCGAAAAAATCGTATTCTATAGAGAAAAGTAATAGCATAGCGAGTCCGATCGAGCCGCACGTTTTGATACATTGTTTGTCTGTGTGCGACGTACGGTTATTGTGTTACTCGAAATCAAATTTTGTGTAGGAAGAGTAACAAATATAACACTAGACCGGACAATTCCCCGGGGGAAATTGTGAGAGGATGCAGTGCGCGAAGCAATTCGGTCACGCATGTTCGCTGGCCGTGAACGTGTGACCTGCAATGACGTTTCAATGCAATGATTGTGTGTGTGCTTGAGACAGCAGCCATCATGAAGAAGAGCTATTCAACAGTATGAACAAAGTGACTACAGGCGGAAATTAGCATGTACTGCTTTAACCTGGGACAGACATCTGTCCTTACCACAAGGATAATGTTTAATTTGTGCACTGTCCCTTTTAAAAATAAAATAAACTCTAAGAAGAGTGTTTGTAGTTTGTATGTACGAACAGAAGTGTTCCTAATAAAGTGGGCGGCTAAGGTGAGGCCTGTCGGCTGCCCTCTTCTCAGTTTCTCAGAGCAGCGGATGTTTGAAAAAGTGCTTTTTTTTCCAAGTAATTCCATAGAAATGAATGGGTTTTTTTTGGGACAAGTGTGACTACTACTTTTGAGAAAATTATGTCTGTAGTGTGAAATTTGTGGCTGAAAACAGTTTAAGTTTGAAATTTTGAGCATGATTTGTGTGTGTGCTTGAGACAGCAGCCCCCCTCTGCCCCGTCACTGGCCCCAATTGGCATGGTGACGGGCCTGAACAGGAGAGTTAAGAGACACACAGAAGATTATGTCAGGTTTCTGCTGTGTTTTGCTAAGAAGTAGGCCTCGAACAATGACAAATAACTCGACAACGAAAGCTTCTATTCACAAAATTCTTTCACAGTGAGCGCTAGAAGGGTCTCCTGAATAAAATGATGTATTTTTTTGTTTGTATTGTTAAAAATGAGGACGCTACAGGGAGTTAAAAACGAGTGACTTTTCAGCAACGTTTATACTGGGAGTCAATGAGGCCGCTCACCTGTGCTCTCCTCACTTTGAGGCTTGTCATTCAAAAACCGTAAATCCTATCGTTTAGGTAGACACATTGTGTGAATCAGGACAAGTTTTCCTACTACTTTTGAGAAAATCATGTCTGTAGAGTGAAATTTGTGGCTGAAAACACGGTTTAAAAATAAAATAAACTCTAAACTCTAAGAAGAGTGTTTGTAGTTTGTATGTACGAACAGAAGTGTTCCTAATAAAGTGGGCGGCTAAGGTGAGGCTGACACACAAGGGCTGGAGTTTTCTACTGTTTTTTTTATGAAGGACCAGGCCTCGAACAATGACAAATAACTCGACAACGGAAGCAGCTATTCACAAAATTCTTTCACAGTGAGCGCTAGAAGGGTCTCCTGAATAAAATGATGTATTTTTTTGTTTGTATTGTTAAAAATGAGGACGCTACAGGGAGTTAAAAACGAGTGACTTTTCAGCAACGTTTATACTGGGAGTCAATGAGGCCGCTCACCTGTGCTCTCCTCACTTTGAGGCTTGTCATTCGAAAACCGTAAATCCTATCGTTTAGGTAGACACATTGTGTGAATCAGGACAAGTTTTCCTACTACTTTTGAGAAAATCATGTCTGTAGAGTGAAATTTGTGGCTGAAAACACGGTTTAAGCGAGAAAGTTTGAGCTTTTTTTTGAAGCCGCCTACACTCTAAGATTAACGACCCTCACTGGTGTGTAACGCAATAGACACCCATTCAAAAGCCGGATTTTCTCCCAGAAACCACATGGCGTTTGAACCGGGCCTGATCCGAAAGTGTAAAACCTAGCAGAAAAGTTGAATGCCAGATCCACAGAGGAGAAGTTTTCCTATGTTTTAGAGTTTGAATCATGTCTCTAGGTGAAAGCATGCCAGAGCAGCGGATGTTTGAAAAACGTTGAAAAAGTGCTTTTTTTTCAATTAATTCCATAGAAATGAATGGGGTTTTTTCGACGATTTTTTCGCGACTACGTCGCGAAAAAATCGTTTTCTATAGAGAAAAGTAATAGCATAGCGAGTCCGATCGAGCCGCACGTTTTGATATATTGTTGTCTGTGTGCAATGTACGGTTATTGAGTTAATCGAAATCGAAATTTGCGTAGGAAGAGTAACAAATATAACACTAGACCGGACAATTCCCCGGGGGAAATTGTGAGAGGATGCAGTGCGCGAAGCAATTCGCTCACGCATGTTCGCTGGCCGTGAACGCGTGACCCGCAATGATGTTTCAATGCAATGATCGTGTGTGTGCTCGAGACAGCAGCCATCATGAAGAAGACCTATTCAAGAGTATGACCAAAGTGACTACAGGCGGAAATTAGCATGTACTGCTATAACCTGGGACAGACATCTGTCCTTAACACAAGGGTAATGTTTAATTTGTGCACTGTCCCTTTTAAAAATAAAATAAACTCTAAACTCTAAGAAGAGTGTTTGTAGTTTGTATGTACGAACAGAAGTGTTCCTAATAAAGTGGGCGGCTAAGGTGAGGCTGACACACAAGGGCTGGAGTTTTCTACTGTTTTTTTTATGAAGGACCAGGCCTCGAACAATGACAAATAACTCGACAACGGAAGCAGCTATTCACAAAATTCTTTCACAGTGAGCGCTAGAAGGGTCTCCTGAATAAAATGATGTATTTTTTTGTTTGTACTCTTAAAAATAACGACAATAGAGCGATTTAAAAACGAGTGACTTTTCTCTCATGTTTACAATGGGTTTCAATGAAGCCTGTCAGCTGCCCTGTCCTCAGTTTGACGCTTGTCATTCAAAAACAGTAAATCCTATCGTTTAGGTAGACACATTGTGTGAATCAGGACAAGTTTTCCTACAAGGATAATGTTTAATTTGTGCACTGTCCCTTTTAAAAATAAAATAAACTCTAAACTCTAAGAAGAGTGTTTGTAGTTTGTATGTACGAACAGAAGTGTTCCTAATAAAGTGGGCGGCTAAGGTGAGGCTGACACACAAGGGCTGGAGTTTTCTACTGTTTTTTTTATGAAGGACCAGGCCTCGAACAATGACAAATAACTCGACAACGGAAGCAGCTATTCACAAAATTCTTTCACAGTGAGCGCTAGAAGGGTTTCCTGAATAAAATGATGTATTTTTTTGTTTGTATTGTTAAAAATGAGGACGCTACAGGGAGTTAAAAACGAGTGACTTTTCAGCAACGTTTATACTGGGAGTCAATGAGGCCGCTCACCTGTGCTCTCCTCACTTTGAGGCTTGTCATTCAAAAACCGTAAATCCTATCGTTTAGGTAGACACATTGTGTGAATCAGGACAAGTTTTCCTACTACTTTTGAGAAAATCATGTCTGTAGAGTGAAATTTGTGGCGGAAAACACGGTTTAAGCGAGAAAGTTTGAGCTTTTTTTTGAAGCCGCCTACACTCTAAGCTTAAAGACCCTCACTGGTGTGTAACGCAATAGACACCCATTCAAAAGCCGGATTTTCTCCCAGAAACCACATGGCGTTTGAACCGGGACTGATCCGAAAGTGTAAAACCTAGCAGAAAAGTTGAATGCCAGATCCACAGAGGAGAAGTTTTCCTACGTTTTAGAGTTTGAATCATGTCTCTAGGTGAAAGCATGCCAGAGCAACGGATGTTTGAAAAACGTTGAAAAAGTGCTTTTTTTTCAATTAATTCCATAGAAATGAATGGGGTTTTTTGGGGCGATTTTTTCACGACTACGTCGCGAAAAAATCGTATTCTATAGAGAAAAGTAATGTACTGTTTGTTTGCATGTACTGCTATAACCTGGGACAGACATCTGTCCTTAACACAAGGATAATGTTTAATTTGTGCACTGTCCCTTTTAAAAATAAAATAAACTCTAAACTCTAAGAAGAGTGTTTGTAGTTTGTATGTACGAACAGAAGTGTTCCTAATAAAGTGGGCGGCTAAGGTGAGGCTGACACATCAAGGGCTGGAGTTTTCTACTGTTTTTTTATGAAGGACCAGGCCTCGAACAATGACAAATAACTCGACAACGGAAGCAGCTATTCACAAAATTCTTTCACAGTGAGCGCTAGAAGGGTCTCCTGAATAAAATGATGTATTTTTTGGTTTGTATTGTTAAAAATGAGGACGCTACAGGGAGTTAAAAACGAGTGACTTTTCAGCAACATTTATACTGGGAGTCAATGAGGCTGCTCACCTGTGCTCTCCTCACTTTGAGGCTTGTCATTCAAAAACCGTAAATCCTACCGTTTAGGTAGACACATTGTGTGAATCAGGACAAGTTTTCCTACTACTTTTGAGAAAATAATGTCTGTAGAGTGAAATTTGTGGCTGAAAACGGAGTTTAAGCGAGAAAGTTTGACCTTTTTTTTGAAGCCGCCTACACTCTAAGTTTAACGACCCTCACTGGTGTGTAACGCAATAGACACCCATTCAAAAGCCGGATTTTCTCCCAGAAACCACATGGCGTTTGAACCGGGCCTGATCCGAAAGTGTAAAACCTAGCAGAAAAGTTGAATGCCAGATCCACAGAGGAGAAGTTTTCCTACGTTTTAGAGTTTGAATCATGTCTCTAGGTGAAAGCATGCCAGAGCAGTGGATGTTTGAAAAACATTGAAAAAGTGCTTTTTTTTCAATTAATTCCATAGAAATGAATGGGGTTTTTTGGGGCGATTTTTTCGCGACTACGTCGCGAAAAAATCGTATTCTATAGAGAAAAGTAATAGCATAGCGAGTCCGATCGAGCCGCACGTTTTGATATATTGTTTGTCTGTGTGCGATGTACGGTTATTGAGTTATTCGAAATCAAAATTTGCGTAGGAATAATAAGAAGAAGAAGAAATACGTAGAAGAACAATAGTTGCAGTGCTTTGCACTGCAACCTATGGGCTCCCCTAGGGGAGCCCATAGGTTGCTGTGCTGCAGCACTGCATCCTAATAAAAAGAAACACGTAGAAGAACAATAGTTGCAGTGCTTTGCACTGCAACCTATGGGCTCCCCTAGGGGAGCCCATAGGTTGCTGTGCTGCAGCACTGCATCCTAACTAGACCGGACAATTCCCCGGGGGAAATTGTGAGAGGATGCAGTGCGCGAAGCAATTCGCTCACGCATGTTCGCTGGCCGTGAACGCGTGACCCGCAATGATGTTTCAATGCAATGATCGTGTGTGTGCTCGAGACAGCAGCCATCATGAAGAAGACCTATTCAAGAGTATGACCAAAGTGACTACAGGCGGAAATTAGCATGTACTGCTATAACCTGGGACAGACATCTGTCCTTAACACAAGGATAATGTTTAATTTGTGCACTGTCCCTTTTAAAAATAAAATAAACTCTAAACTCTAAGAAGAGTGTTTGTAGTTTGTATGTACGAACAGAAGTGTTCCTAATAAAGTGGGCGGCTAAGGTGAGGCTGACACACAAGGGCTGGAGTTTTCTACTGTTTTTTTCATGAAGGACCAGGCCTCGAACAATGACAAATAACTCGACAACGGAAGCAGCTATTCACAAAATTCTTTCACCGTGAGCGCTAGAAGGGTCTCCTGAATAAAATGATGTATTTTTTTGTTTGTATTGTTAAAAATGAGGACGCTACAGGGAGTTAAAAACGAGTGACTTTTCAGCAACGTTTATACTGGGAGTCAATGAGGCCGCTCACCTGTGCTCTCCTCACTTTGAGGCTTGTCATTCAAAAACCGTAAATCCTATCGTTTAGGTAGACACATTGTGTGAATCAGGACAAGTTTTCCTACTACTTTTGAGAAAATCATGTCTGTAGAGTGAAATTTGTGGCGGAAAACACGGTTTAAGCGAGAAAGTTTGAGCTTTTTTTTGAAGCCGCCTACACTCTAAGCGTAACGACCCTCACTGGTGTGTAACGCAATAGACACCCATTCAAAAGCCGGATTTTCTCCCAGAAACCACATGGCGTTTGAACCGGGACTGATCCGAAAGTGTAAAACCTAGCAGAAAAGTTGAATGCCAGATCCACAGAGGAGAAGTTTTCCTACGTTTTAGAGTTTGAATCATGTCTCTAGGTGAAAGCATGCCAGAGCAACGGATGTTTGAAAAACGTTGAAAAAGTGCTTTTTTTTCAATTAATTCCATAGAAATGAATGGGGTTTTTTGGGGCGATTTTTTCACGACTACGTCGCGAAAAAATCGTATTCTATAGAGAAAAGTAATGTACTGTTTGTTTGCATGTACTGCTATAACCTGGGACAGACATCTGTCCTTAACACAAGGATAATGTTTAATTTGTGCACTGTCCCTTTTAAAAATAAAATAAACTCTAAACTCTAAGAAGAGTGTTTGTAGTTTGTATGTACGAACAGAAGTGTTCCTAATAAAGTGGGCGGCTAAGGTGAGGCTGACACATCAAGGGCTGGAGTTTTCTACTGTTTTTTTATGAAGGACCAGGCCTCGAACAATGACAAATAACTCGACAACGGAAGCAGCTATTCACAAAATTCTTTCACAGTGAGCGCTAGAAGGGTCTCCTGAATAAAATGATGTATTTTTTTGTTTGTATTGTTAAAAATGAGGACGCTACAGGGAGTTAAAAACGAGTGACTTTTCAGCAACATTTATACTGGGAGTCAATGAGGCCGCTCACCTGTGCTCTCCTCACTTTGAGGCTTGTCATTCAAAAACCGTAAATCCTACCGTTTAGGTAGACACATTGTGTGAATCAGGACAAGTTTTCCTACTACTTTTGAGAAAATCATGTCTGTAGAGTGAAATTTGTGGCTGAAAACGGAGTTTAAGCGAGAAAGTTTGACCTTTTTTTTGAAGCCGCCTACACTCTAAGTTTAACGACCCTCACTGGTGTGTAACGCAATAGACACCCATTCAAAAGCCGGATTTTCTCCCAGAAACCACATGGCGTTTGAACCGGGCCTGATCCGAAAGTGTAAAACCTAGCAGAAAAGTTGAATGCCAGATCCACAGAGGAGAAGTTTTCCTACGTTTTAGAGTTTGAATCATGTCTCTAGGTGAAAGCATGCCAGAGCAGTGGATGTTTGAAAAACATTGAAAAAGTGCTTTTTTTTCAATTAATTCCATAGAAATGAATGGGGTTTTTTGGGGCGATTTTTTCGCGACTACGTCGCGAAAAAATCGTATTCTACAGAGAAAAGTAATAGCATAGCGAGTCCGATCGAGCCGCACGTTTTGATATATTGTTTGTCTGTGTGCGACGTACGGTTATTGAGTTATTCGAAATCAAAATTTGCGTAGGAATAAGAAGAAGAAGAAGAAGAAGAAGAAATACGTAGAAGAACAATAGTTGCAGTGCTTTGCACTGCAACCTATGGGCTCCCCTAGGGGAGCCCATAGGTTGCTGTGCTGCAGCACTGCATCCTAAATACGTAGAAGAACAATAGTTGCAGTGCTTTGCACTGCAACCTATGGGCTCCCCTAGGGGAGCCCATAGGTTGCTGTGCTGCAGCACTGCATCCTAATAAGAAGAAACACGTAGAAGAACAATAGTTGCAGTGCTTTGCACTGCAACCTATGGGCTCCCCTAGGGGAGCCCATAGGTTGCTGTGCTGCAGCACTGCATCCTAATAATACGCAAAGTGACACTTGTAAATACATACGGACTATTAATTAAGCTCCGCCTCTTTAGTGTGTTTTTGTGGGCGTGGCTTTGGAGGACGATCAGAAAGCGCGCCAAGTTTAGCTGCTAAGCGCGTGACTTTATCTTTCACGAAGTCCTTTGAATTGTGTGGATGAAGATTTATGGGAAAAAAGAAAAAGATTTTGAGATACACGTCCGTTAGCTTCGTGAACCTTGTAGCTACGGAGCAAATTTTAGGAAGCGTTACATTTAGCATTACAATTATTACAATTTCACGTAATAATAAAACCAAACCTAAACGTAAAGCCGATGGGATAAAATCACGTACGCGTTTGCAGTCCTGTGCAAAAGTCTTCGCCCCCCTAGTTTTTTTTTTTCCACACAAAACTTTGTTATAGATTTCTATTTTATGATGTCTACGTTACAAAGACATTTTCAAGTTCTGAACGTTCAGGTTTTTTTTTTTCCAGCACAAAATTAAATGTTACAGAAAAAAAAAAGTTTGTATCTGAGATCTGAGCACTTTTCAGATTAATAAAGAAAACATTGTGCAAAATTTTGGTGCAAAATGAAGAAGCGAGTCTGACGGTCAAAGTGTCCAGAAGAACCGTGGCTGGTTCTGGAAGACGCTCAGCAAAACCTAGAGCTCATTTCCTTCTCAAACTGCACTCACTGGACCTGAGACGACTACAGCGGCGGCTATAATTATCGACACCTTTTCAGATTTACCAGTAAAAACACTTTTACGAACTTGAGTTTCAGTTCCAACAGTGATTATTGGTGAATTAATCAACCGGAAGACCTGCCCCCATCGTCCTTTGATCTTGTCGTCTGATGACGCAGCTCGTTACCTGAGATGGAATTTTTTTTTCAGCACGATCAGCAATTTTTCAGAAAACCCGGACGTTATCATCGCAGGTAAGCGTGCTGGAAAGCTCATGGACGTGTTCTTACTTCTTAAATTCACCGATATTTCACGATCTCTTCGTCCAAACCTGCTTTGTTTCTTACACCGTTGCTGTTTTGGATCTGAACGCGCGTTTGAGAAGTCACGTGAGTGAGGTGTCGATAATAGCGATCGCTTTCGCCGGCGTCCACCATTATCGACACGCTGCAGAATTACAGGACGTTATGGATCGATCTTCGTGGAACATTGTTGAAGTCGATGAAGTACTTTAAAAGTGCTTCGTAACAGAATGGAATGTTTATAGAGGATTTGGAATCCGATTGCAGTAAATAGGTCACGGTGTCAATTTCCGACGACAAGACTAGAAATTCATACAAACGACGACGAACGATGAAGAAAACGCGACCGACGAAAAGACTTCAGAAGCGGAAGGAAAAGATTTTCTGGCGCGGGTTCAACATTATCAGTTCATTTCTTTGCAAGCGTTCGAACTACTTCCTCATTTATGTCAACGTCAACATCGATATGTTTATATAAAAGATATTTTGGGCTAAATAGAAGTCTGTGTCAAACGAATTTGAAATAAAAACTTTTGTTAATTTAATACGACATACCGATTTTAATTTTTTTTTTTTTATAAATAATCATCTGGGTGTCGATAATTCTGGAACGGTGTCACGTGACCGGATACGCTGAGTAATCAGGAATCGACACTTTTTTTTCCCCAGTGGAAGTTTGAGTAATTATTCATGCACGGTTTACACATTCGACTTTTGCGACGGCCAAAAGATCGGTAATTGTAGCCGCCGCCCTTTTTTTTTTAAAGCAAAGGGAATTTCGTCTCACACCAAATACTGACTTTGCTTCCTTTATTTTTTTATGTTAAAACATTTCGTTTTGTTATTTTGAAGCCATTTTTGCTCGACGGCATTTCTTTACGTGCGCCTAAGACTTCTGCACAGCACTATGTGTATGTGTGTGTGCATATATTATATATAGATATATAACTTTTTACGTTTTAATTTGCTTTTGCATGAGTTTCTGTGATCAAAACGTCCTCTTAGATGACTCTCGCTCAGTCAGTGAACCTCCTCGTCCTCCTCAGCTCTGAATAATGAGAGAAAGCTGAAGCTGCTCTGCATAACTTTGTTCAACTTACGGGGAGGAATTTCCAGTTTGGACAAAGTACAAATTGTAAATAAAAACGGAATGCAATAATTTACAAATCTCAAAAACTGATATTGTATTCACGATAGAACATAGACAACATATCAAATGTCGAAAGTGAGACATTTTGAAATTTCATGCCAAATATTGGCTCATTTGAAATTTCATGACAGCAACACATCTCAAAAAAGTTGGGACAGGGGCAATAAGAGGCTGGAAAAGTTAAAGGTACAAAAAAGGAACAGCTGGAGGACCAAATTGCAACTCATTAGGTCAATTGGCAATAGGTCATTAACATGACTGGGTATAAAAAGAGCATCTTGGAGTGGCAGCGGCTCTCAGAAGTAAAGATGGGAAGAGGATCACCAACCCCCCTAATTCTGCGCCGACAAATAGTGGAGCAATATCAGAAAGGAGTTCGACAGTGTAAAATTGCAAAGAGTTTGAACATATCATCATCTACAGTGCATAATATCGTCAAAAGATTCAGAGAATCTGGAAGAATCTCTGTGCGTAAGGGTCAAGGCTGGAAAACCATACCGGGTGCCCATGATCTTCGGGCCCTTAGACGGCACTGCATCACATACAGGCATGCTTCTGTATTGGAAATCACAAAATGGGCTCAGGAATATTTCCAGAGAACATTATCTGTGAACACAATTCACCGTGCCATCCGCCGTCGCCAGCTAAAACTCTATAGTTCAAAGAAGAAGCCGTATCTAAACATGATCCAGAAGTGCAGACGTCTTCTCTGGGCCAAGGCTCATTTAAAATGGACTGTGGCAAAGTGGAAAACTGTTCTGTGGTCAGACGAATCAAAATTTGAAGTTCTTTATGGAAATCAGGGACGCCGTGTCATTCGGACTAAAGAGGAGAAGGACGACCCGAGTTGTTCTCAGCGCTCAGTTCAGAAGCCTGCATCTCTGATGGTATGGGGTTGCATTAGTACGTGTGGCATGGGCAGCTTACACATCTGGAAAGACACCATCAATGCTGAAAGGTATATCCAGGTTCTAGAGCAACATATGCTCCCATCCAGACGACGTCTCTTTCAGGGAAGACCTTGCATTTTCCAACATGACAATGCCAAACCACATACTGCATCAATTACAGCATCATGGCTGCGTAGAAGAAGGGTCCGGGTACTGAACTGGCCAGCCTGCAGTCCAGATCTTTCACCCATAGAAAACATTTGGCGCATCATACAACGGAAGATACGACAAAAAAGACCTAAGACAGTTGAGCAACTAGAATCCTACATTAGACAAGAATGGGTTAACATTCCTATCCCTAAACTTGAGCAACTTGTCTCCTCAGTCCCCAGACGTTTACAGACTGTTGTAAAGAGAAAAGGGGATGTCTCACAGTGGTAAACATGGCCTTGTCCCAACTTTTTTGAGATGTGTTGTTGTCATGAAATTTAAAATCACCTAATTTTTCTCTTTAAATGATACATTTTCTCAGTTTAAACATTTGATATGTCATCTATGTTCTATTCTGAATAAAATATGGAATTTTGAAACTTCCACATCATTGCATTCCGTTTTTATTTACAATTTGTACTTTGTCCCAACTTTTTTGGAATCAGGGTTGTACATAATAAAAGTCATGTTTGCATATGGTGATAACCACGTACGCGATATACGGAGGATTTACTGTCACCGGGGCGCCAAAATATCATCAAGAGACTTGATGTGACTTTAAAAGTTACAGGAGGCGAAATTAAATTGCGTGACTGAAGTTGCCTAATTGGGTGTTATTTAACCGAGTGTTTTCGACACTGCTGACTTCAACGAACAGGCGCTTCGTCAAACGGTACTTCATAGACGAGCTTCTTTCCTTCGTAAAGATGCACCGAATTCGAATTGTAGATTTCCGATTTTATTTTTAAATAGAACAATTAACGAATTTAAGGCCATGTGGCCCTGAATTCTCCGCTATTTTTTTCCTGCTTCGCCATGACCCGGTTCGAGATACTACGTCGTGCATCACACATCACGTGGTGGGCTTTCCTCATTCGTGCAAGGCATTGAAACTTGAAACAGGAGAGAAAAACGGAGGACACCAGCGTGTGTGAATGAAACGTGAACGGAGAGCAAGACGAAAAGACGTTATGTTATATACGAAGGAAAGGAAACGCAGGACCAAATGAATAAATATCGGCGCTCGGCGAGCTGTTTGTTTAGCGACAGAACAAAGGTAAACCTGCACATGCGCATACACACACACACGCGGACTTCCTGTCTGCGCGATTTCATGCACATTATTTGTTTTAATCTCCTCAGTCCCTTGAAAGAACTTCCCAGCCACGGAACGGCTTGATATTTTCTGAGATGTTCTGGACGACCACATTTCAGATTTTGCCGGTTTTATGAAATCGAAAGGCCGTCTAGCTTTAATGCCATCGAACGCTGAATAGTAAAGAATAAAAATACAGTAAATTGCCCTGTTCCTATTCAAGAACCGCTTGTAAAGAGAAACGACATCCGTCATTACTTTAAGAAGAAGAAGGCGTGTACAAACTTTTGAGTGGTACTGAATACGTAAGTGGGAATTATTTCATTATTGGATATGAAGGTCGTGGCAATATTTGGGCTTTCAGTAATTTCGTTGAACTGTTCTTTTTCTGTGGCAGAATGATTGTACAGCATACAGCTTTAATTAAAAAAAAAACGAGATTTTTTGATACACACAGGGTCAAAAATGTACATACGCTCACTTAGACGATTAATTCCGAGGTGCTGAAACTTCCAAAATATCTCTTATGTTGCCAAAGCCGAGGCCTCTTAACTTCCTGTTAGTGATCATGATTGACTACAGCTGGTACATTTCTCTGCGCCTTCATAAAAAGGGTTTGGATTGACCAACACACAGTAAAATGGGAAAGTCCAAGGAGCTCAGTGCAGATCTGAGAAAGAGGATCAGAGATGTACACAACTCCGGAATGTCTCTTGGAGCCGTTTCTAAACAACTGCAAATTCCAAGATGAGTTCAAACAATTGTACCCAAGTTATTGTGACGTGTAGTCACTTTGACAAGCCACTTTGCTTCAAGAAAACCCAAACTGTCACCCTTAGCTGAAAGGAAATTGGTTTGGATGGTCAGGAACCACCATGACACAGTCCTGCCATGAACTGGAAGCTGATGGAGCACTGTCTACAGTTCAGATCACCATGGACTAAGAGGCTGCTATCCAAGAAATAACCCCCTGCTCCAAAATTGACACCTTTTAAGCTTAACTAAAGTTTGAAGCTGACCACACGGACAAAGAAAAAGCCTTCTGGAGGAAAGCTGTATGGTCAGATGAGACAAAGATTGAGTTGTTTGGCCACAATGACCACCATGTACAGAGGGACACTGTACCAGCTGGTGGTGGTGGTAGGATCATCGTGCTCTGGGGCTGTTTTGCTGCCAGTGGAACTGGTTCATTGCACCTCAGAATTCTTCAGCATAAACCATCAGAAACTTGAACACGACTTGGGAGATACAACAGGACAGTGAACCCAAACACGCATCAGAGCTGGTTGTGGAGGATAAAGCAGGCGAACATTAAGCTTAAAACAAGTCCTGACTTCAACCCTGTTGAAAATATATGGACCGTGCTTATAAGTCGAGTCCATGCCAAGAAAAAAAAACAAATTTAATTGAATTCTACGATGAAGAGTCGTGAAATATCCAACCAGGTAAATAAAAATGTTTGGTCAAGGTGAATCTTGCAAAGAGACCATATATTAAAACCAAATATTCGGTGTGCTGTATGTATAATTTTGACCCTGTCTTGATTTCAGAAAACCCAAAGAAAATTAAAACTTGTGCACCAAATTCTAGTTTGTTTTTTTTTATTAAAGCTGTACGCTGTCCAATCATTCTGCCACAGAAAAAGAACAGTTCAAAGAAATGACTGAAAGCGCAAATATTGCCATGACATTCATATCCAAGATGGCATTCATGTCCCTGTATGTAAACTTCTGACCACAACTAAATAATAAATTCATCACACCCATGACGAATGTGTTTAAACATGAAACAGAAATAAAGCATGTGTACTGTATGTGTACGAGTTATAAATGATTGAATATGCTAATTTGGGAATAAAAATGCTGATGGGACATGGTGAAAAAATAGATTTCTCTCTCGGAGTTAAGCTTTCAGTGGGTTGCCGAGGCCTGGCAGGCGAGCAAAAAATACAATCACGCACCATGTCAGATGTGGCATACACAGTAAAAGAAACACACACACACACACTCCAGAGTTTGACACACGAAATGTTTGCACGACTTCTTCGGACTTCGTTTTAACAACAGAGCTCCTGTAATCATTTCTCACTGCTCGGAAACATTCGTGAGCTGCGTTCTGAGAACAAAAATCCCACGCCAAAGATTTCACCGCGACGAAATCCATTTCAAAAACGTGAATCGGCTCAGAATTGTTTCGGCTCCTGACACGCCTGCTTCGCTAAAGCGACACTCTGAAACGATGACGAACATCATCGAAGAGATGTCCAAAACTCTTTTTTTTTAAATTATTATTATTATTTAATTTCAAGCGTCTAAAAAACGAAACGTAAATCTTGTACAGATCCAGATTCAAAACCCTGTGTGTGTGTGTCTTGTTTTTTTTTAATCCGTTTTAATTTTGCGTTGATTTTGAGCGCCACTTCAACACCAACAAGTCAAGCAATAACACGTCAAAAGTCACGAAAAGGAAGGAAATTTGAGAATAAAAATAAAGCGTCCGACGATTTTAAATCTCACAAGACACCGGAAAAAAAAAAAAAAAACTTTCCTGATGTGTGATGAACGTCGTTTGAGAGCTTTCTGATTAAAGAGCGTCCATTAAACAAAACCGTCAAAAATCTCAGCGTCTGAAAAATTTAACTATATATATATATATTTTTTCTGCATTTTAAAATAACATTCCCACAAATATCGACGTGCTCGTAATTACAGACATCTGATTTGAATTTAATGCTTGAGACTCCGAGGAGAAACTCCGACATGATTAAACACAGCCTCGAGCCGCGACGGCGCGCTTTATTTCTTTCCGTCAGCCTTCGCCTTGCTCTGTGTGAGCCGACGTGTTCGGACAGGAAGTGGTTTGCGGGACAGACGTGTCCGTGTGTGTCAGGATAAAAACGGAGAGATAAAGGGCATCTGAGGACAGCGAGGTCTCACGAGGGGAGGACAAAACTTCGCTTCACACACACACACACACACACACACTCGGAGAGCTTTTTTTCACTGAACGCACGAGCGGCGCTTTGACGTTCAAATCCGAAATAAAATGCTCGGATAAACATCATGGCGTGTTAAATCGGACGATCGGGTCGTAAACGCCGGACGCTTGTGGCTCTAAGAGAAAGTTTCGCGCTAGCACGAAAGATTTGTGTATGTCAAGATCTGAGGGAACGTTCTTTTGTTTCCTTACGCCAAGCGATTCGTTTAGGTCAAAAGGAAATGGAACGTGAGACGTGTTTAGACGACTAACTCGCCGACTAAAAACCTTCGGCGCTATTATTTTGTCTCGAAATTAGCCGATTGGGATCGTCAAGACTTCGACAAATCACGATTGCGGTTGTTGCTTAAAGTCATTGTTGTGCTTCGTAATAGATAGATAGATAGATAGATAGATAGATAGATAGATAGATAGATAGATAGATAGATAGATAGATAGATAGATTTCGATGCTTGCTATTGAATTTGAAGAATCCTCAGGTTGAAATTACGATTCTACACTTTACATTTATTCAGTCGATTCGCTCCACGACTGTCACGTCATTTTCTCGAATAAATAATAACGCGCTCATAAACAGCACGACTTTATTGTGTATATTTATATCATGTCGCATGAGGTCATGTGATTCGACTGTTTACGAATCAACACACTCATCTCTCTCTCACACACACACACACACACACACACTACCATGAAGCAGCAGATTTCAGACACACTCACAGCGCCTCCTCACACACCCAACAGGAATAACCCGGGTTGCCAGATTGGCTCGATTCCGTCCGCCATGTTTATTGATCTGACGCCACATCAAATTCTTTCCACTTTCCGTTGACTCCAACAACACGTCACACTTTTATTTTTGGCTTTTTTATCCATTTACAGCTACGTTTCATGCTGTGGAACAAGTTATCGCTTACGTTTAAAGTAGAACCGAAGGCAAATTTTTTTTATCATCAAAATTCTCTCTCTTTTTATTCAATACAGGAATGCGGTTTTGGTCACTATTTTCTCGCTGCTAGAGCACGTTATGAGTGTTTGAAATATCCTGTGTAATACATCAGTCCATACGTCAAAGCGACGGCCGTAAACGAGAAGTAAAACGTACTACTCCCTACAAGGGGAATTACTATATAGAGGACTATATATTGAGCTCATTGGTAAATTTTTTTTTAAAAATGCTTTCGGACACTAGTCCGTCGCGCTGGTATGTGGGTTTTCAAAATAATAAACGCACGCATGTGTTCTTGTGATAAATCCGTCATTTATCACTGCGCGTACTTCCGACGTTAATCAACACAAAGTCCCTGCAGCTTTCAGTTCTTTTAAATCAAGGCTGAATCCTTTCTTTCTTCTTCGCCGCTGCGTTTTATTCAATCACATTTCAGACTTTTAATTTGACTTCTTTCAGCGCGACCGCAATGCATGATGGGATATATTGCTTCGGTTAGTCACCATCGTTGTTCGCTACTTTTCGTGATGCATTCTGGGACACTTTGAGCGCAATATAGGGTGCAAATAATCATCACGAAGGTTTCGGACAGCGCTATAAAATGGCGTCCTCGCTACATATACAGTGCTGAGTAGGGGGCGATTTCAGACATGGGGGTCGTCAAAAGACGGGCGCACCCTCTTTCGAACGCTGACGTGATCAAGCCGGGAGTTTTGTTTGTTTTGATAGCAGTAGGCAGTAATCGTCATTTAAACTCGCTTTTGCGCAATACTTCGTTTGGAAAACAGTTTTCAAAATGGCGGCGCTGACACTTGACGTTTCGAGGTCTCGCACAAGTCTGGTGAAGATCGCGCGGATAAGCAACGCCTGCCGTGGACCAAACGAGCTAAATTCAACACGGCTAAAAACCGAACAGGCCGATAAGTATCATATTTAATCGCGATTAGTTGCCAATACGAGTCACGATATAAGGTTACGAAAACCGAATTGAATAACGCGTTCATTAAGAAATAAAGCAAGTTTAAAAATGACGTAAGTTCCCCTTTAAGCAGCTACGTATACGCTCGCTCTTTCACCAGCTGCACTTCAAAAAACGACAACGAGGTATAAATAAAAATTATTATTATGATTATTATAAAATATTTAGCAGTGTGAAAGAAAGCGAAAGGGGGTGTGGCAGGAGGCGGGATTTTAATCGCCGTCCATCAAGCTGAGTTTGGACCAATGGGAATCCAGGGTGCAGGGTGTGTATGTGATCTTCGAACATGGCGGTTTGAATTAAGACGTCGTGTCGGTAAGCAAACACAGAGTGTGCTTGCACGGCGCCGGTATTTTATTTACGTGTGAATTTTTCAAGCTTAACTTACAAACACGCGGCTTTATCCGTATTCTCGCGGCGCTTTGTTTCTTTGTTTGGCGAGAAGAATGTGTTCATGTGTTCGGTGTAAGCGCCGTCCGTCCCTCCCTCCCTGTCTATCTAGTGCCCTAAACCGTAGTATGAATCCAACCACCATCAAGCCTTCTCGGTTAAACAGCACAAAGAAGAGCAAAGCACGACAAATCCGGCACATATCATGACTCTTCCTTCTTTATAAGTAAAACACACTTACTAAGTGGATATCGAGCCTTAAACCTGACGTCTGATCGCAGAATCGAAAGATATTTTATATTTACCGATTATAAACGCTGCATTTACGCTCTGAATTAAAATCTGGAAAGATGTCTTATTTCTTTAACATGTAAAAAATAGTTTTAAAAAAATTCCATTCAACTTTCAATGAAGATAGGGCGTGAAAAAAAAAACAAGATATTTATTCAAGTCACTCAGTCAGACTTCAGGTTTATTATGAAACGTCCACCAAAAAAGCTCGCAAAAAAGTAGCTCGACAAACACAACAAATATGAAACTCGATCAAAAACCATTCTGATGAATCCGCCGTGTTTCTTTCCCGTGCTACGGTATTTTACGTCACGAATCAGACACTTACATGACGTGTTGAGTCGTTACAGGAAAATAATCAACAGGGCATCCGAAAGTGTTTTATTCCTCTTACAGCACCGCAACATGTTCAATCCTGTCGAACATCACTTCCTTCGCTACGCTGTTCCCAAGACGCGGCGACGCCTAAATCGACGCCCTGGAGACTCCGTTCACGAATGTTAATTAAATACGGAAAAGTTCGACCGAGCTGTAGGTTAACAAACCAGCCTTTGATTTGTTCGATAAAACGAGCGCACGAATATAAACCTGTGAGCTGTAAATGCACTACTGTCAGAGCTGCTGCTCTGGAAAATGAATCAACACCTTCTGACCAATCAGAGTCCGGTATCCAGGAGCGCTGTGGTTTAATTCATACGGTGACAGGGGAATAATAGCATGATCAAAGGCGAAATAGCTCTCAATCCTGACAAACAAAACGCTTGATTATTTACTCACTAAGGTTTCGGACAGCGCTACAAAATGGCGTCCTCGCTACATGTACAGTGCTGAGTAGGCAGCGATTTCGGACACGGGGGTCGTCAAAAGACGCGCGCGCCCTCTTTCAAACGCTGACGTGATCAAGCCGGGAGTTTTGTTTGTTTTGATAGCAGTAGGCAGTAATCGTCATTTAAACTCGCTTTTGCGCAATACTTCGTTTGGAAAACAGTTTTCAAAATGGCGGCGCTGACACTTGACGTTTCGAGGTCTCGCACAAGTCTGGTGAAGATCGCGCGGATAAGCGACGCCTGCCGTGGACCAAACGAGCTAAATTCAACACGGCTAAAAACCGAACAGGCCGATAAGTATCATATTTAATCGCGATTAGTTGCCAATACGAGTCACGATATAAGGTTACGAAAACCGAATTGAATAACGCGTTCATTAAGAAATAGAGCAAGTTTAAAAATGACGTCAGTTCCCCTTTAAGCAGCTACGTATACGCTCGCTCCTTCACCAGCTGCACTTAAAACAACAACAACAACAACGAGGTTTGAAAAAGTGTAGAAAATTAACACCAATATCTCCTGACCAATCAGAATCCGGAATTCAACAGTGCTACGGAATAAAACGTTATTATTATTTTTATAAAATATTTAACACCGTGAAAATAATAGCAAGAAAGCAAAAGGGGGTGTGGCAGGAGGCGGGATTTTAATCGTCATCCATCAAGCTGAGTTTGGACCAATGGGAATCCAGGGTAAATTTTATTAGGCCTTAAAAATGCTCAATTTAAACACTTAAAAGGAGCTAAAGTGGGCGTGGCTTTGTGTTTGAGTAATGAGCTGTCGCGACCAATCAGGAGCGAGCACATTTAATGAACTGTTATGCCATATTTTATTACTTCGAGTAAAAGCGAGCTTGTTTGTTTGTTTAGTTAAAAAAGAGAGAGAGAGAAAGAGAGGAAAGAGGGAAAGAGAGGGCGGGGAAAGAGAGAGGGGGAAGAGGGAGAGAGAGAGGAAAGAGAGGGGGGAAGAGAAAGAGACAGAGAGAGAGAGGAAAGAGAGAGAGGAGAGAGAGGAAAGAGAGAGAGAGGAGAGAGAGGAAAGAGAGGGGGAAGAGAGAGAGACAGAGAGAGAGGAAAGAGAGAGGGAGAGAGAGGAAAGAGAGAGAGAAAAGAGAGGGAGAGAGAGAAAGGAGAGAGAAGAGAGAGAGGAAAGAGAGAGGGAGAGAGGAAAGAGGGAGAGGGAGGGAGAGAGAGGAGGGGGAGAGGGAGGGAGAGAGAGAGAAGAAAGAGAGAGAGGAGAGACAGGGAGGGAGAGAGAGAAGAAAGAGAGAGAGGAGAGACAGGGAGGGAGAGAGAGAAGAGAGAGGAGAGAGAGGGAGGGAGAGAGAGGAAGGAGAGAGAGGAGAGAGGAAGGAGAGAGAGAGGGAGAGAGGAAAGAGAGAGAGAGAAGGAGAGAGAGAGGGAGGGAGAGAGAAGAAAGAGAGAGGGGGGAGAGAGAGAGGAGAGAGAGAGGGAGAGGAAGGAGAGAGGGAGGAAAGAGAGAGAGAGAGGAAAGAGAGAGAGGAGAGAGAGAGGGAGGGGGAGAGAGAGGAGAGAGAGAGAGAGGAAAGAGAGAGAGAGAGCGGCCATTTTGTGAGATAAAGGAGTGAATTGGTTAATTGCAGTCACGTGAGAGCAGGTGCGTCATCACCTGTGCCGGAGGACAAAAGGTGGTCGCGCGCTTCAAAGAGGGCGCGCTCGAGCGTTTGTCCGTTGAAGTTTAAAAGTGCACGCCTCACTACGGTTACTAAGCAACGCCATACCGCGACGCATCCACGGACACAGCTGATGAATAAATAAAGTCGCGCGCGCGCGCGCATGCGCGCCCAACGTTAATTCCAGTCACAGCCGAGTGTAATAACATCGTAATAAACAGCGTTAACACGGCCACGCGCCATCACCGCGCTCCTTACCTGGGCTTTAAAGGAACTGTCTGATGAAAGAAACGTCACGGAATTTAAAAATAAATAAAACAAATAAATCAATAAAAGTTTTAATTGCGCTCCAGTGAAAACGAGCCTTCAGTAAGAGCGCGCGCGCCGTCGGTTCTTTGCGTCTTTAGAAAGTTCCGCCGAAAGTCCCGGCAGCCGCAGGATGCTCAGTTTGTTTCAGACAGACTCCAGACAGACTCGGCTCGGGCACGCTGTCTGCGCGCGCGTGCACGCGAGCCACGCGCGTTCACAGTGACAAGGGCACACAGCGAGCGCGCGCCGAAGACTGACGTCAGGCCAAACCAATGGCATCCAGGAGCCCGAGTCAACAGGAGGGGAAACATCCCATCCCATCCCATCCCATCCCATCCCATCCCGTCCCATCCCATCCCATCCCATCCCAGACCTAAAGCACACCCAGAGATCCTCAGGCTGAACAATGAAGAACAGCTGAGCTTTTAAAATCCAGGACGCAGCTCGAGGTCTAGAACCAGGACCAAATCGTTCTTCCTGATCAGAAATGCCAGTACAGTCTGTGGGCCAGAAGTTCTACGTAAAGGCAAAAAAAACACACTGGACTTCTTGAATTCATTCCTTCCTCTTCAGTAGCTAGCCCACTTCCTCCTGAAGAGGGATGCGATGAATCTGAATCGAGGCTACCCCAAGTGTGCTACCCAGAATACACCCTGGATGGGACACCAGTCCAACCTGTCCATGCTCATATACAGTGCTGAGCGTAAATAAGTGCACCCATTTTGAAAAGTAACATTTTAAACAATATCTCAGTGAACACAAACAATTTCCAAAATGTTTAATATAACATCTGTTTAACTTATAACGTGAAAGTAAGGTTAATAATGTAACTTAGATTACACATTTTCCAGTTTTACTCAAATTAGGGTGGTGCAAAAATGAGTACACCCCACAACATCTAGTACTTTGTATGGCCTCCATGATTTTTAATGACGGCGCCAAGTCTTCTAGGCATGGAATGAACAAGTTGGCGACATTTTGCAACATCAATCTTTTTCCATTCTTCAACAACGACCTCTTTTAGTGACTGATGCTCAACTCGTCTCTTCAGTATTCCCCGTAGGTGTTCAATTGGGTTCAGATCAGGAGACGTACTCGGCCACTGAATCACTTTCACCCTGTTCTTCTTCAGAAATCCAACAGATGTGTGTTTAGTCATGTTGGAAAAGTGCACGATGACCAAGGGCACAGAGTGATGGTAGCATCTTCTCTTTCAGTATAGAGCAATACGTCTGTGAATTCATGATGCCAATGAATAAGCCTTGTCCCTTAGCCGTGGACAAGGCTACGGCAACTTGGTGAGCAAATCCATAGAAAGTCATTTGACTAACCAGACTGCATAGCTATGTTTGCAACGTTATCGCTAGCTCTAAAAGCACAAACAACTTCGTTACACGCTTTCTCTTGGAATAAAACGTTTATATACCTCGATATGCTTCCGCATACCAATACTAGGCTATATAATCAGTTTTGATGTTTAAATATTTTACATGACAGGTTTACATGGTCTCATAGATTTTTTTCAAGATGAATCCCGCTTGAAGTGATTGCACGTTTACAATTTGTCATCGGTTTGGATGTTCAAATATTGGATGCACGCTGAAATGTGATATTATTAGATTGCTTTTATATGTCTAGCTACTGGCTCCATGGTAATTTGAATCAGTCATCCTTATATTATCACCCATACAAGTCAAGTTTATTTTTATAGCGCTTTTAACAATATTGTCACAAAGCAGCTTTACAGAAATTTCATGATTTGAAACACGAGTTAATTTTATCCCTAATCTATCCTCAATGAGCAAGCCTGTGGTGACGGTGGCAAGGAAAAACTCCCTTAGGCAACATGAGGAAGAAATCTCGAGAGGAACCAGACTCAAAAGGGAACCCATCCTCATTTGGGTGCGAACAGACAACGTGATTATAAATAACTTGCTTCTATAACAGTGTCCTATAGAGTCACAAAGTATAACTGTGTAACCAGGAAATTCATTACAGTTTTAACATGAAGTCTGTTTTGTTGAAGTTATAAACTGTTCATTGATGGAAACTTGAGTGCAAAACTGCTCATGACAGAAAGTTAGCAAGTCAACTGTCGTCCTCAGCCATAAAAGCATTACTGTAAGTGTCCAGAGCGTCTTCCAAGTGCGACTTTCAACTGTCCATATGGGGCCGTCCTCCACAGGAGCGATGTAATAAGACTCCAGCCAGAAGTAGGGCATCAGGATGGATCAGGCAGGTCTGAGGAGCAGAAGAAGCCAGCATCTCAATCTCAGAACTCAACCCATACAGCCCTTTCACATTCACTCTCTGCATTGTTTACATGAAATACAGTGGTGCTTGAAAGTTTGTGAACCCTTTAAAATTGTCTATATTTCTGCATAAATATGACCTAAAACATCATCAGATTTTCACACAAGTCCTAAAAGTAGATAAAGAGAACCCAGTGAAACAAATGAGACAAAAATATTATACTTGGTCATTTATTTATTGACGAAAATGATCCAATATTACATATCTATGAGTGGCAAAAGTATGTGGACCTTTGCTTTCAGTATCTGGTGTGACCCACTTGTGCAGCAATAACTGCAACTAAACGTTTGCGGTAACTGTTGATCAGTCCTGCACACCGGCTTGGAGGAATTTTAGCCCGTTCCTCCATACAGAACAGCTTCAACTCTGGGATGTTGGTGGGTTTCCTCACATGAACTGCTCGCTTCAGGTCCTTCCACAACATTTTGATTGGATTAAGGTCAGGACTTTGAGTTGGCCATTCCAAAACATTAACTTTATTCTTCTTTAACCATTCTTTGGTAGAACGACTTGTGTGCTTAGGGTCGTTGTCTTGCTGCATGACCCACCTTCTCTTGAGATTCAGTTCATGGACAGATGTCCTGACATTTTCCTTTAGAATTCGCTGGTATAATTCCGAATTCATTGTTCTATCAATGATGGCAAGCCGTCCTGGCCCAGATGCAGCAAAACAGGCCCAAACCATGATACTACCACCACCATGTTTCACAGATGGGATAAGGTTCTTATGCTGGAATGCAGTGTTTTCCTTTCTCCAAACATAACGCTTCTCATTTAAACCAAAAATTTCCATTTTGGTCTCATCCGTCCTCTTGGAGTGATCTTTGTTGGTCGGCCACTCCTGGGGAGGGTAACAATGGCCTTGAATTTCCTCCATTTGTACACAGTCTGTCTGACTGTGGATTGGTGGAGTCCAAACTCTTTAGAGATGATTTTGTAACCTTTTCCAGCCTGATGAGCATCAACAACGCTTTTTCTGAGGTCCTCAGAAATCTCCTTCGTTCGTGCCATGATACACTTCCACAAACATGTGTCGTGAAGATCAGACTTTGATAGATCCCTGTTCTTTAAATAAAACAGGGTGCCCACTCACACCTGACTCTAATTTCACCTTCAAATTAACTGCTAATCCTAGAGGTTCACATACTTTTGCCACTCATAGATATGTAATATTGGATCATTTTCCTCAATAAATAAATGACTGAGTATAATATTTTTGTCTCATTTGTTTAACTGGGTTCTCTTCATCTACTTTTCGGACTTTGTGAAAATCCGATGACATTTTAGGTCATATTTATGCAGAAATATAGAAAATGGAAACTAGAAAAATAGAAACCTGGATGTCAGCCATGTTGGTGGCGATACAAATGTGGGGTCAAGCGAGATTCCATACAAAACATACTCATGCATGCACGACTCTCTTTGTTTTTCCACTGCTTTAAGCGTTCTTTTAGCTATGCCATATCTTTGTGCTGTATATGGTTGTGGTCACAATAGTACTTGTGACCGTGGCACGTTCTGATTTTTTAGAATTCCGTCCGTGATTCGGAAAGAGGGCGAGGAAACTCTGAGGCTTAGTACGGAGTGGAGACGAGGGGATCAGGACACTTTGTCTAATGACCATTTCATCCAGTAGTTAAGACATTCCGTCCAAAGCCTTTTTCAGACGTACTATCAATTATTTTATATTTCAGGTATTCCTGTGTTTGCAAATGAAAGCCCCGCGAGAGTGCTGCAGTGCGCCTAAAGATTTAACATGATCCAGCCGGCTTTAAAAATTAGTAACTCAGCCAATAGAGCTTGCAGTGAAGCCAAATTTGACAGGTACATCCATCTAAGCTTCCCCCTTGGGTAAAGGGGGACCACACCTTGGCCCGGGATTCGTGAACAAAGCCCCTGCAAGAGTGCTGCTCGGTGCCTAAAGATTTAACTTGATCCATACTATGGCACTCCTTTGCTTTACAAAAATGTGTTTTGTTTCAGTCAAATTCCACTGAGAATTCCTCCTTTTTTCAAACAAACAAATACCTGAAATATAAAATAACTGATCGTGCATATGAAGAAGGCTTTGGACGAAATGATCATGGGACAAAATGACCTGTATTCGTACTCGATGGTCAGTAGATCTTCAGAAAAGCCTGACTTTTTAAAATAATATGGGTCAAAACCATCATGGCGGACGCTCATGACGTAGCACAGTTTGATCACATGGCTGCAAGTCATGTATAGCCCAATACTGTTTTTTGTACCGTTATTAGCAACTGATTCATAGATACTATCCTGCCAAGCATTATCTACTTAAGTTTAAGAGAAACATTTGTGTGGACTGTTCATTGTGTGAGATGGACCTGGAAACAATAATGCACCTGTTCTGGCAATGTCCCTTTACCATCACATTCTGGACAGAAATAACCTGGTACATTACAGCCAAGCTTGACTGATTTTTCCTCTGTGTTGGAAATATGTACTGTTTGGTTTCCATCCATCCATCCATCCATCCATTATCTGTAGCCACTTTATCCTGTTCTACAGGGTCGCAGGTGAGCTGGAGCCTATCCCAGCTGACTACGGGCAAAAGGTGGGGTCCACCCTGGACAAGTCGCCGGGTCATCGCAGGGCTGACACATAGACACACATTCACGGTCAATTTAAAGCCACCAATTAGCCTAACCTGCATGTCTTTGGACTGTGGGGGAAACCCAGGGAGAACATGCAAACTCCATACAGAAAGGCCCTTGCTGGCCTCGAGCCCAGGACCTTCTTGCTGTGAGGCGACAGAGCTAGCCACTACACCAGTGCACCACCCACAGAAAGAGTTATATATCTCATCTCATCTCATTATCTCTAGCCGCTTTATCCTGTCCTACAGCGTTGCAGGCAAGCTGGAGCCTATCCCAACTGACTACGGGCGAAAGGCGGGGTACACCCTGGACAAGTTGCCGGGTCATCGCAGGACTAAGACATAGACACAGACAACCATTCACACTCACATTCACACCTACGGTCAATTTAGAGATGCCAATTAGCCTAACCTGCATGCCTTTGGACTGTGGGGGAAACCAGAGCACCCGGAGGAAACCCACACGGACACAGCGAGAGCATGCAAACCCTACATACTGTAGAAGGGCTCTCGCCGGCCGCTGGGCTCAAGCCCAGGACCTAATGCTGTGAGACGACAATGCTAACCACTACACCACCGCACCGCCCACAGAAAGAGTTATACATCTCATCTCATCTCATTATCTCTAGCCGCTTTATCCTGTTCTACAGGGTCGCAGGCAAGCTGGAGCCTATCCCAGCTGACTACGGGCGAAAGGCGGGGTACACCCTGGACAAGTTGCTGGGTCATTGCAGGGCTGACACATAGACACACATTCACGGTCAATTTAGAGCCACCAATTAGCCTAACCTGCATGTCTTTGGACTGTGGGGGAAACCCACACTGCAAAAACCCGGCTTATAAAAACAAGAAAAAAAAGTAATAAAATGAGGAATATTTTACTTAAAATAAGCAAAATTATCTGCCAACAGAACAAGAAAATTTGACTTGGCAAGATTTTTAAAAACAAGTAAATATATCTAGCTTTTGAAACCCCACAGATGTCTTAAAACTAGTGTATTTATTATAAAAACAAGTAGATTTGTGCTATTCACTTTAACATGCTAGATACTTTTGCTGCATTCATGTGCTATGGGAATTATGGTAAATACCAAACGCCGACATGGAAAGCGCACATGAACGCCCCCTCTTGTGGTATTTTCCACTGGGCAACTCGTAGAAAATTTTGCTACACGAGTTGCCGAGATGAGATGAACTTTAACCTTTTCAACATGGCGGCGAGCGGTACAAGACACTTGAAAGCATGTGAACACAACACACTGGTAAATACCACTTCCCAACTGGAAAATATCATCTTCCCATAGCACATGAACGCAGCATTTGTCCCCCAACCAACAGTTTGACTATTTCATCTGGGCGTATTGGTGTGCTCTGTTTAAGTAAGTGTTTATACCAACTGAGACCGCCAAATAAATCAAAATCAAAACAACAAACCAATCCATTTTGTAGCCTATTTTTGTTGCCAGATTGACAATACAACAATTCATTTCATTTAGTTCACTGTAAAAAAAAAAAAAGTGACCATCTCAACTTAAATTTTCTAGGCAACATGATGCAAGAGAATTTTGAGTTGAGATGGTCAACAACAAAAGGTAAGTTGGTTGCACTCAAATTTAAACAAGAAAATCCTTCTTAAGTCAACAAAGATCCTTGTTAAGTCAACAAGGATTTCTGAGTTGAAATTTGAGTTCAACCAACGTACTATTTGTTGTTGACCATCTCAACTCAAAATTCTCTTGCATCATGTTGCCTAGAAAATTCTAGTTTACTCAACCTGTCTCAATTGCTATTGACCTAACAAGGATTTCTGAGTTTAAATCTGAGTTCAGCCAACGTACTATTTGTTGTTGACCATCTCAACTCAAAATTCTCTTGCATCATGTTGCCTAGAAAATTCTAGTTTACTCAACCTGTCTCAATTGCTATTGACCTAACAAGGATTTCTGAGTTTAAATCTGAGTTCAGCCAACGTACTATTTGTTGTTGACCATCTCAACTCAAAATTCTCTTGCATCATGTTGCCTAGAAAATTTGAGTTTACATTTGATTTCAACCAACGTATTTTTGCTGTTACCCAAATTAGGTTACTCTTCTTATAATAACAAATAAATGTTTGCTATAATAACATGTATTTCTACATTTCATATGATGTTTTTTTCAAGTTACCTGTAACTTAAAACATACAATAAATCACTGGCGCAAAACACAAATAATTGTCAAAGGAAAACACTTTTATTTGTAAAACTGTGTCTCTTGCAAATGAAAAAGAATTCTGCAATGTGCAGGAAAAAAGTGATCCACTTCCAGACAGATTGCTACATGTCAATCTCACATTTCAATTTTAGAATGAAGAACTAAAGACCTTTGTTGAAATTTACCTGAACATTAAAGTCAAGTTGGATTACAGACTATAATTTGAAAATTTGAACACATTTGTTGAATGAGTCTTTCACAAGTGTTCTGGAGTAAACTGACATTTATACCACAATAAAAAAGGGGCTCAGGCTGCATCACAAACAAGTGCTCAGGCTCCATCAGCTACTTGCACTTGACAAAATAAACTAACTGTGACTGCTGTGTCAATTTCAAAATTCTATTTTACGACAAAAAACTAAAAAAAAAAAAACTTAAACCTTTACCTGAGTATTCAAATCAAGTTAACCTTCACAGCTGAGCGTCAGTGTTAATATATGGACTACACACTATGATTTGAAATTGTGCAAACATTTGTTGAATGATTAAGGCCTTTAAAAGTATAAAGTGTTCTGGAATAAACTGAAATTCTACATCACAATAAAAAAAAATGCTCAGGCTGCATCACGGAAACAAGTGCTCAGGCTGCATCAGCTACTTGCACTTGACAAAATAAACCAACTGTGACTGCTATGTGTCAATCTCACATTTCAATTTTACGACAAAGAACTAAAAACCTTTGTTAACCTTTACCTGAGCTTTAAATCAAGTTAACCTTCACAGCTGAGTGTCGGTGTTAATACCTGGATTACAGACACTATACTTTTAAAAGCCTTAATCATTCAAGAAATGCGTGCAAAATTTGTAATAATAGTGTTCAATCCCCAAAAAGTTCTTCAGAACAAGCACGTTCCTCCCTGATGTGATTTGCCCCTGCGCAGAGGTAAGGAAACCCCATACAGCACGTGTATATATGCGTCATTGGTTCTACCAACAAGGATACCAACATGCAGCGTTGCAACAGGTTGCAGCTACACTGTAAAAAAAAAATAGTTGAGAATACTTGAAATTTCAAGGCAACAGTCTGCATTAAGAATTTTATGTTTTGCCAACGATGTGCCCATGATAATCCAAACTATGATAACACTGTTATCTTTATTAAGAATTCTTAATTAAGTCAATTTTCAATTCCTCATTCTGCCAACATAGATTTCTCTTTTTGCTGAACAGTGGCATTCACAGTAGTGCAAAAAGGCAATCACAATTTTTTTTTTTTTTTTTTTTTGGGGGGGGGGGGGGTTGGGGTTTCACCTCTATTTGGATAGGACAGTGTAGAGACAGGAAATGAGTGGGAGAGAGACGGATCGGGAAATGACCTCAGGTCGGAACCGAACCCGGGTCCCCGGATTTATGGTATGGTGCCTTATCCACCTGAGCCACGACGCCCCTGAGGTTATCACAATTTATCATTAAACTATACATGCCTTTTTTCATTGTTCTACACAATTACAAAACTTCAATATTGAAATAAAGTTTTTAAAACCTACGTCGTGGGTGTGGCTCAGGTGGATAAGGCGCCATACCATAAATCCGGGGGCCCGGGTTTGATTCTGACCTGAGGTCATTTCCCGATCTGTACCTCTCTCCCGCTCATTTCCTGTCTCTACACTGTCCTATCCAAATAAAGGTGAAAAAAGCCCCCCAAAAAAGTCTGATAACCTCAATTGCCTTTTTGTACTACTGTGAATGCCACTGTTCAGCAAAAAGAGAAATCTATGTTGGCAGAATGAGGAATTGAAAATTGACTTAATTAAGAATTCTTAATAAAGATAACAGTTTTATCATAGTTTGGATTATCATGGGCACATCGTTGGCAAAACATAAAATTCTTAATGCAGACTGTTGCCTTGAAATTTCAAGTATTCTCAACTATTCTTTTTTTACAGTGTAGTTCTATCAACAAGGATATCTTTGATATTTGGATGTTAAAATTCTTGATAGCGCAACATGATATCACAATGAGAGAAATTGTATTAGGCCGACCTGGTTTAGTTGGTTGTAAGTGAAAATGACATTTCTGAGTCAAATGATATGTAAAATCTATGTTCAATCAACACCCGCCCATAAAATTTTTTAAAGTGTTATCTGTTTTGTGTTAAGAGATTAAAAGAAAGGATAAGATGCTTGAAATAAGAAATTCTGACTTTGACAAACTTGTCATGGTTAATATAACACCGATGAAATTATGGTAATTCTCATTTTAAGACAGAACTTACTCATAACCAGTAATAAAATCTCAATAACAAGTTATAATACCTTATTAAGATAATTGAGGGGAAAAATGCTTAAAGTAAGTGAAATACTCTTACACAAAACCTGCCTGGAAAGGAGAATTATCTTGGCAGACAAATAACAAGCATATTTTGTCTTGATTTAAGATATTTAATCTTGGTTAGATTTTACTTTTTGCAGTGCAGGGAGAACATGCAAACTCTATACAGAAAGGCCCTTGCCGGCCTCGAACCCAGGACCTTCTTGCTGTGAGGCGACAGCGCTAGCCACTACACCACTGCACCACCCACAGAAAGAGTTATACATCTCATCTCATCTCATTATCTGTAGCCACTTTATCCTGTTCTACAGGGTCGCAGGCAAGCTGGAGCCTATCCCAGCTGACTACGGGCGAAAGGCGGGGTACACCCTGGACAAGTCGCTGGGTCATTGCAGGACTAAGACATATGCTGCGTTCATGTGCTATGGGAAGATGATATTTTCCAGTTGGGAAGTGGTATTTACCAGTGTGTTGTGTTCACATGCTTTTGTTGTTGTTGACAAATTAAAGATGGTGGACCAGATTCAAGTTAGCAATAGTTAGTTAGCTATCGTTAGCAATAGCGTCTGCTCTGGATAGGTAAAAACAAACCATAACAACACATTTTTAAAGGAAACGGATTTCTAACGTATTATATTACACTTGTTAATGACGCAACATTGCATAGACACCAAAAACTACCCACTAGTACTAGTAAAAAAAACTTTAGTAGCGTACAATGCTTAGCATTCAAGTGTCTTGTACCGCTCGCCGCCATGTTGAAAAGGTTAAAGTTCATCTCATCTCGGCAACTCGTGTAGCAAAATTTTCTACGAGTTGCCCAGTGGAAAATACCACAAGAGGGGGCGTTCATGTGTGCTTTCCATGTCGGCGTTTGGTATTTACCATAATTCCCATAGCACATGAACGCAGCAATAGACACAGACAACCATTGACACTCACATTCACACCTACGGTCAATTTAGAGTTGCCAATTAGCCTAACCTGCAGAGATGGGACCAAGTCACACATGTGCAAGTCTCAAGTAAGTCTCAAGTCTAACCTTCAAGTCCCAAGTAAGTCCCACGTCTTTTTTGTCTTGGGCAAGTCAAGTCAAGTCAAGTCAAGTCCTATAATAAGTCAAGTCAAGTCCAAGTCAAGTCACCTTAGGCATATTGGCGTAACTTTAGCAGCAGAATATGAATTTAATACATTGAAAAGGCAATACATAAGTAAATGTCAGTAAACATCCCTGGCACATGTGCCCAACCTGTTAAATATTTGCATTTTAAATACTCATGTTCTGTAAAATACATCATGGAATAAAACAAAACAGTAATAATGTCACAAAGTTATTTATTGATGGCAAAATTGATTGCAAGATTGAAAGCCAACTAAGTTTCTCACATTGTCATCAGCCAACAAGACAGTCTAGCTAATGTACACGAACACACTTACACGAATTTGTACTGCTCATGAACGTGTACATGTTCACAAGCTGACCATTAGCTTAACCCTGAAACAGAACAACAGGGTAGGAAGCTGCTTATGTTATTCAGCATCACGACTGCAAAGTGCACAATCAACTTACTACTACTGATATACAATATCATTAACCTTGACGTAACTACATTGCTTACCAGCATTCACATAAGAATTTCACAATAATAAACTGAATCCCTAGCTACATCTGCAACGGCTAAAATCCTCCTACCGCTCACTCTCGTGGCTAACATTGGCTAACGAGGAGTTTAGCTGCTATCACCAAATAACAACACATTAATAAACTTACTGGGCAGAATGGATCTTCAAATGCCGGACGAAATTGGAGGTCGTGGTCTGGCTGTCAGAGATCGTCACGTTGCAAATCTTGCACTGCGCCAGCCCTTGAAGCCGAAAGTGATTACTCTTGGGATGGCTGACATGATGATATGATGTGAAATCTGTGAACACATCGTGGCATGGGGCGTGGTATATAGCCCACGCAGAGAGCGTGCCTGATGGACAGGGCGGTGACAACGCAACGGCAGTGCAATCAAAATTACTGAAGTATGTGCATATTACATTTTATTTTCACAATAAAAACACGATGGAAATAACACTCAAGTCACTGTGTGTCAAGTCAAGTCAAGTCAAGTCAAGTCCCAAGTCTTAAACTTCCAAGTCCGAGTCAAGTCTCAAGTATTTTCATGTTTTGTCAAGTCAAGAGTCATGAAAACAGTGACTCGAGTCAACTCAAGTCCAAGTCCCCAAGTCCCCACCTCTGCTGCATGTCTTTGGACTGTGGGGGAAACCGGAGCACCCGGAGGAAACCCACGCGGACAACATGCAAACTCCGCACAGAAAGGCCCTCGCCGGCCACAGGGCTCGAACCCGGACCTTCTTGCTTTGAGGCGACAGCGCTAACCACTACACCACCGTTTGTTGTTTGTGTGTATTAATAACTTTATTTGCATTTTGTTGCTGCTATTTTCAATAAAGATTTTATTAGCGGCCTGAGGCTGGCCAGAGGAAGTTGTTTGATTTTATATTTAAAAACAAAAAGACTTTTCAGGCATTGTAGGTAGGGACAGAGTTGATATGTCAACAGATAAAGCTTCTATCTATTAGATAACTATTTATTTGGCAGGATATTACTGACCAAAATGGAGAGTCTCTCTAGATTAATTTATCCTGCGTATTCCCTCCCTATTTCAAAAAGAATGATAAAAACATCTCATCTCATTATCTGTAGCTGCTTTAGCCTTCTACAGGGTCGCAGGCAAGCTGGAGCCTATCCCAGCTGACTACGGGCAAAAGGCGGGGTACACCCTGGACAAGTCGCCAGGTCATCACAGGGCTGACACATAGACACAGACAACCATTCACACTCACATTCACACCTACGCTCAATTTAGAGTCACCAGTTAACCTAACCTGCATGTCTTTGGACTGTGGGGGAAACCGGAGCACCCGGAGGAAACCCACGCGGACACGGGGAGAACATGCAAACTCCGCACAGAAAGGCCCTCACCGGCCCTGGGGCTCGAACCCAGGACCTTCTTGCTGTGAGGCGACAGCGCTAACCACTACACCACCGTGCCACCCCGCACGGCTATTTATTTTTGCGAAAAATTCCCGCCTGCACGGTCTTATTCGGGCCTACACGCTTATTCTATTTGTCAATACAAGCACGTGTGACGAATGAGCGAAAATAACACCTGAACACAGACGACTCACTACGCACATGCACAGACACAACGAAGCACCGCCGATGCACCAACAACACTGCCGGTGGTAAACAACGGTATCTATGATCGATTTCAATCCACCGAAAATTGACATGAATTTCACCCATCCAGTTCCATAAGGTAGCATATTCTTGAGATATAATAGCATAGAAGTGAATTACAATGCAATGATGTGTGCCGACTGTATGTCCATTGGCTATGTACATATATTTTGTAGTGCATATCTGCACACAGAATAGTCCCAATCAGTGATGTACGGGGGATCCGGAGACAATTTTTTGACATGGTCATGTCAAAAATTTTCTCCAAATCCCCCGTACATCACTGATTGGGACTAAACACAGAAGTGAAGTAATAAAGCATTAAGATATAGCCTTTTTCCTTAAGTCATATTATATTAATTGGAATTAAGAGGCGTTTGTATCTATTGGCTGATCATCCCTTCATATTCTAATTGTGATATTGTTAAAGAATCGGATGAAGACTTAACGGTTCATGCTCTTTCACCTGCTGGATTCAAATGGTGCAATAAAGTCTTCCTCTGCCTCTGTAATAGAATTTTGACATTTTTAAATTAGAATTTTGATGTTTTAAGACGGCGGCACGGTGGTGTAGTGGTTAGCGCTGTCGCCTCACAGCAAGAAGGTCCTGGGTTCGAGCCCCGTGGCTGGCGAGGGCCTTTCTGTGCAGAGTTTGCATGTTCTCCCCGTGTCCGCGTGGGTTTCCTCCGAGTGCTCCGGTTTCCCCCACAGTCCAAAGACATGCAGGTTAGGTTAACTGGTGACTCTAAATTGACCGTGAGTGTGAATGGTTGTCTGTGTCTATGTGTCAGCCCTGTGATGACCTGGCGACTTGTCCAGGGTGTACCCCGCCTTTTGCCCGTAGTCAGCTGGGATAGGCTCCAGCTTGCCTGCGACCCTGTAGAACAGGATAAAGCGGCTAGAGATAATGAGATGAGATGTTTTAAGACCTTAAATAAAGGTAAATTAAAGCAATTTGCATACTTGAGTTTCTCAAGCAAAAGTACTCTACTAGTATCCAGATATTCTTTTTGTTTTAGAGAAAAAGAACACGAACAAGACATTTTGACAGCCATGATATGATTTGTCTGTTTACTGAATTGATATTTGGTCTCCAAGATCTGTTCAGCATAATTTTCTAGACTACAAGTGTGCTTATCGCTTATTATATATTTGTCCTAATGTGCCATCCTATACTCTTATTCCCAACTGCACTATTATTCGAAACTCGAGAATTTTCCGGCCTGCATGCTTATTTCCGGGCGGCACGGTGGTGTAGTGGTTAGCGCTGTTGCCTCATAGCAAGAAGGTCCTGGGTTCGAGCCCCGGGGCCGGCGAGGGCCTTTCTGTGCGGAGTTTGCATGTTCTCCCCGTGTCCGCGTGGGTTTCCTCCGGGTGCTCCGGTTTCCCCCACAGTCCAAAGACATGCAGGTTAGGTTAACTGGTGACTCTAACGCTACGTTCACACTGCAAGGCTTAATGCTCAATTCCGATTTTTTTGTGAGGTCGTTCACATTAACAAATATATGCGACTTGTATGTGATCCTCAGTATGAACGAAAAGCGACCTAAAAGTGTTCCGCATGCGCATTGCAGGATACGACGACGTCACACGCAGTGAGCATGGCCAGTGTTTACGGAAGTAAAACCACCCGGTTGCGGTATGGCCCATCCAATCTAGCTTTAATAGCTGCATCCCCCCAAATGGAAATCAGCTCCCTAACCTCTGCGTCCTTCCATTGAGAAGATTCAGAACCTTCACAGCCCGAAGCGTCCCTCGCATTGATGTCATGCGCAGGGGCGCAGATACGTTTTTTGAACTGGGAGGGACAAAAAACTGGGGGGGGGGACAAAGCTGCCAGCAAACCAACCCCAACCCCGATATGCCTGTCAAACTTGTTGTTAGTAACCATAGCAACCAAGCTCGAGCTCGCAACCTGTGCAGTCTGCGCAGCTCAACCAACCGAATATCAGTCTTTGTTTTATGTGAGTTGTTGCAACTATGTATACACTGCCGTGCACCTCAATAAACCGAATGGTAATTAGTCTTTTGATTTTTCCGTGAGGTTTGCCTTATGCAAAGAAAGACAGCATAGACGTTTTTTCCTCCCTATAAGTGGGGGGGGACCGAATGAGGTGAATTTAAATCTGGGTGGGATGAGTCCCACCCTCTATCTGCGCCCGTGATTATGCGCCATGTTGTTGTAGCTTTTTTTGAGAGACCCGCCGCCTACTTCAGCGCAGAATAGTGACGTTTGTGGCTTGCTGATGACGTGTAAGTCGGATGAATGTCACCTGGCGGTTCAGACTGAAGTCGCATATGAAAAGAGCGGATAGGAATCAGAATTAGGACCACATATCCAAACGGCCTGGGTCGGATTTGAAAAAATCGGATCTGTGTCGTTCATATTGTCAATAAAAGATCGGATACAGGTCACATATGGGCGAAAAGATCGGATTTGAGTCACTTCGGCCTGCAGTGTGAACGTAGCCTAAATTGAGCGTAGGTGTGAATGGTTGTCTGTGTCTATGTGTCAGCCCTGTGATGACCTGGCGACTTGTCCAGGGTGAACCCCGCCTTTCGCCCGTAGTCAGCTGGGATAGGCTCCAGCTTGCCTGCGACCCTGTAGAACAGGATAAAGCGGCTAGAGATAATGAGATGAGATGAGATGCTTATTTCCACCCTACACTCTTATTAATTTTTGCCCATTTTGCCGCCCTACACTCTTATTCCCAACTGCGCTATTATTCGGAACTCGAGAGTATGGTGCTCTATTTGTTTGTATTTTGAATGTTTTTGGAAATAAAAAAAAAAAAAAAGATAACTATTTATTTATTTCACGTGACGCGGCGGACATTTTGAATTGAGCACTTCCGCCTTTCATGGGACCCAGAATGCAACGCGCGCCTCAGTGCAGTCCGCCATGTTTGTGTAGGACTTCAGCGCCGTTTTCACTTCAATAAATGCCCTCACTCTTACTCCGAGTCCCAAAAACACACCGATAGCGGCCGGCTCAATGCATTTATTCACGTTTTAAAGGAAATAAACACTTGGAAGACATCCGCCGTCCTCTGTGATGGCGGCCAGTGCTCGAGGTATGACATATTAAAGGGCTTTACTGACACGGAGTCTGTGAGAGATTCATGCTAGCTGGTTAGCATGACGGGTTTTTTTTTCTCTAACGCCGGATAGAAAGAAGGTTAATCATATTAAACTCGAAGAAAGAAAGAAAACAGAGGTGTGTGTGGGTGTGAGAGAGAGAATATTTATGCAATAATCTGTCCAAGTTGTGTTTTTAGTTGTAAATAAACCTGTTCGAGGTTAGCTTGGGTTGCTAATGTTAACTAGCTTGATGCAGTTTATAATCCATAGAACAGGCGAGTTATAACCTGCAGTGGTGTGAAAAAGTGTTTGCCCCCTTCTTAGTTGTTTTTTCTTTGCATGTTTGTCACACTTCAGTGTTTCAGATCATCAGATAAAGAGAGCACAAAATGCACTTTTCAAATGAAGGTTTTTATTCTTAAGGTAGGGTGGCCAGATTTGTGGTTTCGTCATTTTGTAGAAGCTCACTTTTATCAACATTTTCAGAGAATAATCAAGTATTTTCTTGTTATCTACATGTACTTCTATCACAATTCAGTTAAAGTAAGAAAATCAGACAGCAGATGTGATGATAGGGAATGGGCCAAGAGCCTACATTTCAACTGATTTATTTCACTTTTGTGAAAACGCCAAGAAAATGCATTGCTTGCATATTAACATCATTTTATGCGATTAACCTTTTTTTTTTTAAACAATAGGCTATGCATTGTAACAGGAATGAGCGCCTGAGCCTAAGGCCAAGTTTACATTAGGAGCAATTCCAGCGTTATGGACGTGACACTTGAACTCAAAATGGCAACAAATGACCCAGTGCATGTTTTATTGTCTCCCAGTATTTAAACAGGTGTTGCATATTTTAAGGCCGTACCATACTGGAGAAGTGATAGAACAAGAACAATTCCCATAGTACATCTAGGGCATGCCAGAAAACGCCAATAAAAGATGCGTTATGGATGTGACAGAAAAAGTATTACTTTTCTTGGGTGACTGTACATTTTTATCAAACTCTGTGAAACTGTAAACCTAATGTCGAAATGGAGATATCCATTTGATAGAGGGGTCCAAGGTGAATATTAAAAAATCTTTGTTTAAAATATTTTGTATTTCATGCAGAGTTTCGGAAGGAAAAGTCAGCGTTATGGATGTGACGAAATTCCGTTATGGATGTGACGCGTCTGAAATAGACATGGCATATGTTTAGAAAATCAGCAATTTAACCACCATAACCCTTTGAAAAACTCTCTAAATATCAGCTAAAACTATCAAAGTTCTTAAATAATATTTAGGATGGCTATTGTTTTGCTGTTTTGTGGATTTTAGCATACATTTCTGTGGCTTGTGGCAATAATATAGAATTGTACATGATCAAAGTTGATTTTAGCTTGGGGTTTACATTATAAGAAAGAAAGACTGACAGTGACATATTAGGTTGGTTACAAATTGGTTCAACTTATTCACATCTGTAAAATACAGGCCTAGGTGAGATCTCTGGGAGTGGTTTTGATGTATTATATGTTGCTTTATTTTTGCATGGTGAGGTTGACATTTACATGGAATTGCCCTTAGACCGTATCTGTCTCATTTTCTTCGCGGATGCACTGTCCGTTTACATTAAAACGCCGGGAAACGGGAATCCGCCAGGGTCCACGTATTCAATCCAGATCGTGTCTGGTCCGGTGCTGTGTAAACATTGAGAATACGCGGATACGCTGTGCTGAGCTCTAGCTGGCGTCGTCATTGGACAACGTCACTGTGACATCCACCTTCCTGATTCGCTGGCGTTGGTCATGTGACGCGACTGCTGAAAAACGGCGCGGACTTCCGCCTTGTATCACCTTTCATTAAAGAGTATAAAAGTATGAAAATACTGCAAATACTGATGCAAATACTGCCCATTGTGTAGTTATGATTGTCTTTAGGCTTGCCATCCTTCCACTTGCAAGTGGTAAGTGCCCGACATGCACTGAGATCACACACACAGCGGCTCAGTCCTGAATCACTGCTCATGCACTTCACTGGCGCGCTCTGTGAGCTGCGCAGGGCCGGAGGGCGCACCCTCCAGAGGGCACTCGCTGTTCAGGGTGGAGTGATTTGGAGCGCAGGATGCCTGCGGAGCCGAGCGTATCCGTGTATTGGCGTTGCTATGTGCACGCGAATCATGTATTGGTGTTGCTGTGTGCACACTAATCATTTTAAAAACGTTAATCTGATGATCCGCTGATACGGTCTAATGTAAACCCCACCTAAGGGCGTCTGCATGCTCTTGCGACAAGGCTTTCGCAGACAGTTATAATTTATCATTGAGCGGGGAGTAATATAGTCTGGTTAACACCAGACCATATCACAAGCGAAATATGGTCTGGAATCCGCCTATAGACCCCTTTCACATGACGTCACCGCGCCGCGAGATTTTGTTAGGCGCCATATTGGAAGACCAAGTACATGCACTCACAATATAAAACAAAGTACAAGCGAGAGTAAAGTGACACGATGGATGATAATTCTGGTTATGTGAGTACATTACCAGCTGCAGAAAGGGCACGGTATGTGGAGAAACTGGCTGTGATTGATGGGTTTGACCCATATGATAAGACTCGCGGCAAGGGAGAATGGAAACATAAGGAGGACCGGACACCAATTCTGCCATCTGTTTGCTACCCAGACATTGTAAACTATTTGTTGTTTACACCCAGTGCCTACACTCAGTGTTCGAACTATGCCGATATTTTCGGGGGACCCTTTTTTCCCTTGGGGGGGGGGTGCTTGTGCTTGTCTCGGAGCGCGGATCTCCAAACACATGAGAAGCCTATCTTATGCACATATCACGCGGACTCCACACACGCATCGCGTCTGAAGTCATAACTCATCAGGGGAAATCGTGTCCGCATTGGCATGTTCAAAAAACAACCTCGCGTCAACAATATCACACGCAAGAAAAAAAAACAGTCAGGCTACTCAACAACCAACCTGGCAGCAGCGAGCAAGCCCCAAACCATCCTAAATTATTATTATTATTATTATTAAATTGTAGAAGTCTGGGAGGCTTGCTCCTCATACAGTTATCAACTTGGGGCCAATTTAGCATGTTTTAAATCTGAATTTCTTGCGTTTGCTTACCTCAAAGTGTCCGCAGATCATGCACAGACTTATCCATTATATCCACAGTTTTTTGCCAAGTCTCACACAGGTTTCTTTCAAGTCTACTGTTGGGCCAATAAATCATAAATAAAACAGCTCAGATTTGTTTGTTTAAGTCGTTCGCCACTCCACTTTATTCTCGTGGGTTCACATACCGCTGCCGTTATTTCCCCCGTTTGTTGGTCTTCCAAAATGGCGCAGGGTCTGTTTACTTCCAGTTTCGGGTGACGTCAGTGAAAGGGGTCTATTGAATTTCTCGTAGGGGAGGTGTGGTTTACGATTGTCAACGGCCGTTTATTGGACGTTGCGAATGTCTATCATTTGGCGTATACATAGCCCATGGCCAATCATGGCAGTTGTACCCGGTGACGTAGTTAGAGCGACGAAGAGGCGAAGAAGGGAAGGAAAGAGAAGGCGAAACAAAAATAGGAAAACAATGGCACTGAACGATTACTGCTGTTTGTGCAAGACAAATATGAGAGAAGCTGGTTTGGTTCGTATCGCTCGCCGCCATGTTAAATGTGATCCGTAAACAGTCCCAAATAAACTACAAGCTTCCGTTTGTCGAGTAGTACGCGTCACCGTCTTTCCACCCCTCCCCACTCTCTGATTGGCTCCCTAATGCCGCTTTTCCACTACAAACGCGGCTGAGCCGTGCCGTGCCGAGTCGAGCTGAGTCGGGCTGAGCGGGGCTGTTGGAGTTGCATTTCGACTACAACCGCGCTGAACCGTGCTGGCTGGAAGTGGGTGGACACATTGGGTGGAGTTAGCGAAAGTGGGTGGACGTCGTGTGATGTCGTTAAGCAGTGCAAACAGTGACATCAGTGACAGTGGCGGAACAAGTCAGAGCCGGGCCGGGGGCGGGGCAAATGACCAGGCCCTTTATTAAAGCTTATCATAACATCATTTTAGGCTACAAAATGTCCGCAACTGCGGTGTTTACCAATTTCAACACTACCGGGTGCAACTATGTTATTTAGTACATCAAGTCCTTCAAACGAACATGTAACTCAGAAACAAAAAACATTAGGATACTGTACATGGCTCATAATAAAACATCAATAGCCTATACTGCGCACATTATTTGAAGGGCATACGAATGAGCGCTCAGAGGTTGCAACGGTGACAGGAAGAGTCAGAAATAAAAGGAGGGCGGTGCAAACCTCACTGAATGCACTGTGTTTACCAATTTCAACACTACGGGGTGCAACTATGTTATTTTGTACATTAAGTCCTTCAAACGAACATGTAACTCAGAAACAAAAAAAAACATTAGGCGACATACTGTACATGGCTCATAATAAAACATCAATAGCCTACTGCGCGCATTATTTGAAGGGCATACGACGAGCCTTGCGCTCCGCGAACTCGTGCACGATGCTCTGTATGTCACTGATTCAGTGATCTTTTAAGCGGTAGTCTCACGACCCGAATAGTAAACAATAAACATGGAGGACATGGAGTCGTTAGTGTTGCTGGTCTTGGTGCTGTGGCTTGTTGTCACCGACAACGCAGACAGATACTGGCAAGAGCGTATAGATGAGGCGAGGCGCATAAGGCTTCAGAAATTCTCGTAATTCATAATTATTCTCCTTCCGGGTTTGCGGTGTTTACAGATCCCAGCGCGCTCGCGGGGCGTGTGTGGGCATGTGAGGACACTCCTCCTCACCAATCAGTGCACAGGGGAGTGTCTGCTCACACCCCCAGCCTCAGTCGGCACGGTTTGGCTCGCTTCAGCCCCACTCCAAAACGGTGCGAGTTTTAGGGGCTAAGCAGGGCTGAAATGAGCTGAGTCGTGCTGGTTTTTGGTAGTCGAAACGCGAGCCGTGTCGGGCTGAAGCGAGCTGAAGTGAGCTGAAAAAGGGTAGTGGAAAAGGGCCATAACTCAGGCGAGCCTTTAGACCATAGTTTCCATGCTGTCTTTTCAGATCGGAACGATTGTGCAAAGCAGCATGGGATTTCCCAGGCTAGGAGTAATAGGCGTGTGCGATGTTATTCACCGCCACAACGCAAGGGGGCGCGAAGTCGCTAGGAGTAGTTGGTGGGTGTGGTTAGTGGAGTGTTTATCCTCTGTTACTTATAATGACCAGAACTGGAGTCATATAGATGTACGTACTTCCTCACTCCCTCGATCAACCGCTCTTCGTGCTGCTCCATCTTCGCTCGTGTTTTTAAAAATGCCGGTCGTGAAAACAAACCAAACCGGGAAAGCAGGGAAGCGGAAGTGTGTGTACAGCGGATGTAGAGTGGACCAATCAGAGCCCTCTTGTCTGCGAGGCTTCTGCGGTGGTCACAATTTTTGGGAGGTGCGCGCAGAGCGTCTGCGAAGGTGGGGGGGCTGCGCAGACACCATCTGCAAGGACTGGGTTGTCAGCATAAATTGGCCTTAATCGTTGTCGTCTCCGAACCTTTACCCAAAATGCCTCCGTTTAATCTTAACTATTTTGAAAACGTGAACCCTGAGTTGACAACAGCATCAAACAAGTCAAGACAATCTGTGATACAAGGGGTGTTCATACGGCACATATTTGCATGGATGCTGCACCGATGTATTTTGTTGCGATATATCTTACATCGGTGTAAATTTTGTGGAGCGTTCACACGTCACAAACCTGCTTACTAGAGAGAAGTGTGTTAGCACCGGTGCAGCCCCACTTGCGTTCACACGGCAGTTTTTGCGACCGTGCTATACGATAGTAATAATGCGGAAATAAATGTACTTCCTTTTCCCGGTTGTCATGGCATCACCAAGCGCCGGGAAAACAACGTGGATGAAGACACCAGTGTTGCCAGATACAGCTGACGTTTTCCAGCCCAAAATATGTTCAGATCTGCCAAAATGCACTTAAAACCTCCCAATCTGGCAACACTGGAAGACACGCAGTTCTGTTGTTGATATTCGCCATTTTGGAAGCGCAAAATACCAGGATGCAAATTATGCAATGCCTGTATGTAATCAGCTCTCCTCACGCGTAGCGAGTCTACCCCTGTAGCGTTCAGACGTCCGATTTTATATCGGTGCTGCCCCGCAAACTAGCGTTTACTCCGGAGTAAATTTCTTAAACCACCTCTCGAGCAGGGTTAGATTTAAGCAGCTTTCAGGGGCTACACCGGTATAACTTTGTACCGTGTGAACGCTCTACCGGGGCAGCCCCGGTGCTACACCGGAGTAAAAGTTGCCGTGTGAACACCCCTACAGATTAAAGACAGATGAAAGACAACAAAAAATTGTTTCAGAAACACAACCCACCCACCCTAAAGAAGATGCCATTTTATTGCATATATTTACATGAGTGAATTTGCTCCAGTAGCGCTTTATTGCCCAAGAGCCTGTTGGGAAACTGCGAGCAAGTATCGTCGAAATTGGCCCGGGTAATGAGCAAGGCTTTGAGAGTAGGCACGGTCATGCGATTCCTCTCATCAGTCCAGGTGTTGCTCATGAGTGAAAATATTCGCTCAGCTGGAGCATTGGTGCCAGGTAGGTACATGGCAAAGCTGGCTGACATTGCTGTAAGGAATCTCCCTACTCTTGAAGTGCGCGAACATCTCCGCCCAGCGCTCATCCGTTCGGCATTGTCGCGTAGTAGTTGACAGCCGCTAGCGAAAAAAAATCCGTTATAACGCAGCCTCTATATTGCAACATTGTACAAATAGATGCATTGTAAGGTTGACTGCGCACACACGCATATTGATGCTGAATTGCTAGAAGCTTTACTGACATCTCGTTGGCTGTATACAGTATGATCGCTGTAACCGGGACATTTCAGCGTCCCGACGGACCTTTGTCGGGACTGGGGACACGCAACTCAAAATCGGGACTGTCCCGGTCAAATCGGGACGTCTGGTCACGTTACCCCAAACCTACATGACCCTGTGTGAAAAAGTGATTGCCCCCTCTGTTAAAAACATAAGGGCTGTTTTACAATCAGGGTACGCAAGCTAAAAATCACATTTAACACTTATTATCTTCAATATTAAAAGGCTTGACTAAATAAACTTGGTTGTTTATTGTAGCTCTGTGATGGCTCTATTTACCATGCAAAAAAAAAAACTTGGTGATAACGTTATTTTTGGTGAATGTATGGCAGTATATGTCATATTTAGCAAAATTACTCGTGTCATTTAGAAAAAGTGCTTTTTTGACCACAGGTAGCTCCAAAAGGGATGCACTTAAAGTGCCATTCCACCATTGGATGTATTCTTTGGCATAAAATACAATATATTTTATGACAATATGACTAGACAGAGAAATCTTTTAGCTTCAAAATGATATATCAAACACAATTTTTTGACAACGACAAGTATATTAATTTTGCGACCAAAGTCACCGACCCTTTTAATTTCCGCGCGGTAGTGAAACGTGATGTCATCGGCAGGTTGCCCTTCTTGTGTACCACGTCACGTGTGACGTGGCACAGATTATCAGCAATGGCGGATAGAACGCGATTTCCACTTGTCGATTGCTGTGCCGATATTCACCATCGACCGTCTCCTTTGGGCATCACTTGCTATTTTCCTTCGCTTCTTTTCCGAAGCTGACAATCGCGTTCTATCCGCCATTGCTGATAATCTGTGCCATGTACACAAGAAGGGGAACCTGCCGATGACATCACGTTTCACTACCCCGCGGAAATTAAAAGGGTAGGTGACTTTGGTCGCAAAATTAATATACTTGTCGTTGTCAAAAAATTATGTTTGATATATCATTTTGAAGCTAAAAGATTTCTCTGTCTAGTCATGTTGTCATAAAATATATTGTATTTTATGCCAAAAAAATACATCCAATGGTGGAATGGCACTTTAAATCATTCTTTATACCATAAAACAAATATTTGGTTCCATATCATTGGAAACATAGTTAAGTTTTAATGTTGAATGCCAGTAAGTTTTCAGACTATTTTGATCAAATTAGTCTGTAATTGTGTCAAAAAAATGTCCTCTCGGAGACAGCTAGTTTTTCAATATAAAATAACATATCTAAAATGATTTTCATCCTAAAATGTGGTCAGGATATTGGGACATAAATATTAGAGACAACTAACACAAAGCTTACAGCCTTATATTTAAAAGCACTATGGAAGTAGTGGATTCTGAATTGTCAAAAAAAAAAAGTCCTCTCCGAGAATCACTTCATTTGTTTCTCCAAGCCCTGCTTAAAGCGACACTTAATCTTCTTTATCTTATAGCAGATTACACAAAACTACCATACACACATCAAAAAATGACCTGAAATCTGTTCTTTAACTTGTCCTTCACTTAAAAACTGGTACAAGAACCAGTTTGAATCAATTTGAATGTTGGACCCCTGGGACACAAACTTTGTACCCTGATTGTAAAACAACCCATAAATTAAGTGTGGTTTGGAAAGCTGAGTTGAGTTTCTGGCTGAGGCCTGATTACTGCCACACCTGTTCTGTTCTCAATCAAGAAATCACTTAAATAGGACCTGGCTGAGAAAGTCAAGTCGACCAAAAGATCTAGACATCATGCTGCGATCCAGAGAAATTCAGGAACTCCTCATCATATCTTGTCGTGCCAGTTCAGAGCTTCTTGGTTAGCTTCAAAAACCCCTTTTCCACCAAATCGGTTCCGGTGCTGGTTCACAACTCGTTCAACTTGCGAGCCAGCTGAGAACCAGTTTGCTTTTCCATGGCTCGGGGTGCTAAGGGGAGCCACGTCATTACGTCACTGTGTTTGCATAAACCTTGACGCGAACATTGAAGCAACAACAATAATGGATGACTTCGCATTTGTACAGCTGGTGCTTCATTGGGATCAGATCCAATATGTTTGCGTTGATCGACAGGTTTTGAGTGGACCGCGATTACGTTCTAAAAGACAGGTAATAACCTAATAATGTTTTGACTCTTACTTACACTGACCTTTCACGGTCTTGTTGGTCTTGACAACTCCGCCCCCCGCTGACATAAGCGGTTCTTTCCTCTAGCCTAGCAAAGAGCTGGTGCTATCCTGGAACTGGTTTTTCTGGCCCCAGAGCCAGTTCTTTGTCAGTGGAAACAGAAAACCCGGTTCCAAACTAAGCACTAGCCCCGAACCAGCCCTGGAACTGATTTGGCGGAAAAAGGGCAATCTAGGTCTTGATTGGTGACTTTTGGACCCAGTTCGCACTCACGGAGAATGTGTCCCATAGTTTGGTTAGGATGACCACATCAACACTCGGCTGAGTTCACCCGTCCCCGTTTCAGTAGGTTGTCTTTAGTTCTACTTACTCCGCTCCTGGCTCTGTTCAGGGCAACCCGTTCCCTTCTGGGCAGGTGAGTACCATGAGGTAGGGACTCGCAAGGACTCTGAAGAGCTTCATTTGGTGTTCGTGTCGGAAGCTTTCCAACGGTCTAGTTGGTATTTGGCAGAGTCCTCAGGGTTTAGATTCCGTACAACCATGAAGCTGTTTCTGGACTTGAGTCGTCGTCTTATATCTTGGTAATGGTGTAGAGGATGTCTTGGGGTTTATCCTTTTACCACCCCTAGCTATTGCAGTAAGCACATTGTGTAGCAATTGGTCTCCCGCGAAGGATTAACAGGGGGCACCACATGAAGGTTTGCTACTTGCCCCCCAGGAACAAATGAGAAACAAAGTAATTGAGATCAGTCAGTCTGGAAAAGGTCATAAAGCCATTTCTAAAGCTTTGGGAGTCCAGCGAACCACAGTGAGAGCCATTATCCACAAATGGCGACAGGATGGAACAGTGGTGAACCTTCTCAGGAGTGGCCGGCCGAACAAAATTACCCCAAGAGCGCAGCGATGACTCATCCAAGACCCCACAACAACATCCAAAGAACTGCAGGCCTCAGTTAAAGTGCATACCCTGGACCAGTTTTGTGTTATGAAAGTATGTCCCTTTACACACACACATCCAGAAGGGTAATTTTGCACAAGGCCATCTGTCTACAGCAGAAAAAAATAAAATAACAAAACACGTCTGGAAAAATCCCAAGGGAGTCTGGAGCCAGATTCGTGACGTCACGTGCGGCGGCTCCGCCAGTAGGCTGAAAGACCCTGCATGGATTCAGTGCACAGTCTGTGTAGACCAAGTTTAGCAGCTCGCGATTTTTGCATTGAAATATGGAATTGTCGCCTGAGCGCAACCGTTGGATAAAGAATATGATGAGACGTCCGAATTGGGGCTTCATCTGTTTGGATTTGATGATGATTCAAGTATTCAATAGTAATTCAAAATTGCTCTTATGTATTTATATATTTCTTCATTTAGAAGAGTACTGGCTACTGTAGGAGAAAGATTTCATAAGCTACACACGTGGAATCGGCAAAGCAGGGTTGTATGTAGGTCTGTCTTAGAAACTGGGTACTGCGGGGGTCCCCCACTAAATATACTCCGTCAATAAACTGCACGGTTTTGAATGGTGATGTTGGTTTTAATTTGAAATAAAACGATGAAAGAAATAATCCAGATAAAACTAAATCTTTGATGTGACTATTCAGAATTTGGCAAATTCTGCAATTTTCTGGAAAAATGTCGGCTTGATCTGGGACACGATAAACGGTCGACTACATCGCGTTCCCTTAAAAAGGTTGTAGTCCACTGAAAAGTCTACAGTTATCACTGATTGTATTTTAAGTTGTAACTTTATCCACCTAAGGATTGGTGCGCTCACAGAATAATCATAACCGTAATAAAACATCACGCAAAATATTTCATCACCGTCGTAACTCCGTTTTCCGCAAACCCAAAACGGAAAGCCTCAGGGTCGAGGTCACGACCTCACCAAAAGTAGTAACTTAAAATCACTACGCCGTGTAAAAATTTAGTTAAGTCTGTGATTTTGTTTTTTAAAGCGAAAGCTGAAAGTTAGGTATGGAATATGTTTCTTACAGAATATGTTACGATGGTAGCTGGTCTTGTATGAATTTCTGAGCTATAAAATGAGTCGTGGTCTATTTTTTTACCGTAGCGTGTTATTTGTGTGCGGGGAAGGACACACATTAACAATTTGCATGTGTAGAATGGAATTTTCCACTCCAGCAGTTAGAAGTTGATCGTGCTTCCATTTGCGGTCTCTCTGTTACGCGGGTGATCTGTTCGGACGTTATCGCTGAAAAGGTGAGTTTTGACGGTTTTATTTTGTTTTAGTCTTGCAGTATAAGGCAATAGAATGTTTCTTTTTCATCTTACTTTCATATTTCGTAGTGTTTGCGTATTTTTGGCCAATATTTTGCAACCATGGTCAATTTAGATCGAACTTTTGATAGAATCTACGGCCAGACATTTTGCCCCGCCCCCGCCTTGCGCTCCGTCCGGTGCGGTAGTGATGTCCCGTTGCTCGCGCGCCGCAGCAGAGACCCGCGCGACCTTCAGCCGGTACAGTCGCTGTTCTTTTACCACCGCCGTTATTCTCATCTTTCCGGTGTGTTCTTGATTTTTCCATTGTGTCCTATTTCGCCATATCAAATACATTTTGGGTATCATATTATTCATATTTAAGTGAATAATCAATTCAGTCATCATAACTTGGCATTTTTAACCCAAGCAATCAAAAAGAGGAAATGTATTCAATATTTTCACTCATCTGTGAAGGAGGGGCTTTAATTCTTCATGATGGAGTTATTTTATATGGAAATCAATTTTACAAAAGCGTTTGAATTGGAATAAAAAACATTTTCCACAGTGGAGGCCAGATAAAGCAAGATACTATCTTTATTCTTATTAAACATGATAAACATTGAGTGTTG